>NW_027210421.1:0-73623 GCF_027789765.1 Dendropsophus ebraccatus | reverse complement strand
GCATGTTTCCATCTGTACCGGGCTTAAGCCGGTAAGCCCCGCCCCATCGCGGTAAGCCCCGCCCCCCCGGCTCCGACGCTATGCCATGCAGTGCATGTTGCCAGCTGTACCGGGCTTATGCCGGTAAGCCCCGCCCCCATCGCGGTAAGCCCCGCCTCCGGCTCCGACGCCATGCCATGCAGTGCATGTTGCCAGCTGTACCGGGCTTATGCCGGTAAGCCCCGCCCCCATCGCGGTAAGCCCCGCCTCCGGCTCCGACGCCATGCCATGCAGTGCATGTTGCCAGCTGTACCGGGCTTATGCCGGTAAGCCCCGCCCCCATCGCGGTAAGCCCCGCCTCCGGCTCCGACGCTACGCCATGCAGTGCATGTTGCCAGCTGTACCGGGCTTATGCCGGTAAGCCTCGTCCCCATCGCGGTAAGCCCCGCCTCCGGCTCCGACGCTATGCCATGCAGTGCATGTTGCCAGCTGTACCGGGCTTATGCCGGTAAGCCCCGCCCCCATCGCGGTAAGCCCCGCCTTCGGCTCCGACGCTATGCCATGCAGTGCATGTTGCCAGCTGTACCGGGCTTATGCCGGTAAGCCCCGCCCCCGGCTCCTACGCTATGCCACGCAGTGCATGTTGCCAGCTGTACCGGGCTTATGCCGGTAAGCCCCCGCCCCCATCGCGGTAAGCCCCACCCCGGCTCCGACGCTATGCCATGCACTTTATGTTGCCAACTGTATCGGCTTAAGCCGGTAAGCCCCGCACCCATTGCGGGGGCTTGTTTAAAAATACAAATGGCAGTGCAATGCTATGAGAAATAACAGCGGCCCCAGCGCGAAAAGAAAAAAAGTGTTGCGTCTGCTGAAGGGGTGGCAGTAAGCATTGCATGTTGCCAACAGTACCGGGCTTAAGCCGGTAAGCCCCGCCCCCTGCGCCAACTAAATGCTATGCAATCCTCTGTAATCCAATATATACATATTTTGTTTGTTTTTGGAAGGAACCGGAGTACCCAGACGAAACCTACACAAACACAGAGAACATTCAAACTCTTCGCAGATGTTGCCCTTAGTGGGATTTGAACCCAGGACCACAGCGCTGCAAGGTTAGTGTGCTAACCACTGAGCCACCGTGCTGCCTCTACAGAAATGTCATTTGAATGGGGGAATGTGTAAAAAAATGGGGTTGCTATGCCATGAGAAGCAACAGCCGACCAAGCGCCAAAGGAAATGAAGTGTTGCGTCTGCTGAAGAGGAGGCAGATAGCACTGCATGTTGCCGTAGTTGCAAACTTTATCGGGCATGACGCGGTAAGCCCCGCCCCCCGGCTCCGACGCTATGCCATGCAGTGCATGTTGCCAGCTGTACCGGGCTTATGCCGGTAAGCCCCGCCCCCATCGCGGTAAGCCCCGCCTCCGGCTCCGACGCCATGCCATGCAGTGCATGTTGCCAGCTGTACCGGGCTTATGCCGGTAAGCCCCGCCCCCATCGCGGTAAGCCCCGCCTCCGGGTCCTACGCCATGCCATGCAGTGCATGTTGCCAGCAGTACCGGGCTTATGCCGGTAAGCACGGCCCCCATCGCGGTAAGCCCCGCCTCCGGCTCCGACGCCATGCCATGCAGTGCATGTTGCCAGCTGTACCGGGCTTATGCCGGTAAGCCCCGCCCCCATCGCGGTAAGCCCCGCCTCCGGCTCCAACGCTACGCCATGCAGTGCATGTTGCCAGCTGTACCGAGCTTATGCCTGTAAGCCCCGCCCCCATCGCGGTAAGCCCCGCCTCCGGCTCCGACGCTATGCCATGCAGTGCATGTTGCCAGCTGTACCGGGCTTATGCCGCTAAGCCCCGCCCCCATCGCGGTAAGCCCCGCCCCGGCTCCGACGCCATGCCATGCAGTGCATGTTGCCAGCTGTACCGGGCTTATGCCGGTAAGCCCCGCCCCCATCGCGGTAAGCCCCGCCTCCGGCTCCGACGCTACGCCATGCAGTGCATGTTGCCAGCTGTACCGAGCTTATGCCTGTAAGCCCCGCCCCATCGCGGTAAGCCCCGCCTCCGGCTCCGACGCTATGCCATGCAGTGCATGTTGCCAGCTGTACCGGGCTTATGCCGGTAAGCCCCGCCCCCATCGCGGTAAGCCCCGCCCCGGCTCCGACGCTATGCCATGCACTTTATGTTGCCAACTGTATCGGCTTAAAGGGGTAGTCCACCAAAAAAAATTTCTTTCAAATCAACTGGTGCCATAAAGTGCCAGAGATTTGTAATTCACTTCTATTAAAAAATCTTAAGTCTTCCAGTACTTATCAGCTGCTGTGTGTCCAGCAGGAAGTGGTGTTTCCTTTCCTGTCTGACCCAGTGCTCTTTGTTGCCTCCTCTGTCCATGTCAGGAACTGTCCAAAGCAGCAGCAAATCCTCATAGAAAACCTCCCCTGCTCTCCAGACTGGAAATAATACAACTTCCTGTTGGGCATACAGCAGCTGATAAGTACTGGAAGACTTAAGATTTTTTAATAGAAGTGAATTACAAATCTCTGGCACTTTATGGCACCAGTTGATTTGAAAGAAATTTTTTTTTTGTGGACTACCCCTTTAAGCCGGTAAACCCCGCACCCATTGCGGGGGCTTGTTTAAAAATACAAATGGCAGTGCAATGCCATGAGAAATAACAGCGGCCCCAGCGCGAAAAGAAAAAAGTGTTGCGTCTGCTGAAGGAGTGGCAGTAAGCATTGCATGTTGCCAACAGTACCGGGCTTAAACCGGAGTACCCAGACGAAACGTACGCAAACACAGAGAACATTCAAACTCTTTGCAGATGTTGCCCTTAGTGGGATTTGAACAGAGGAACACAGCGCTGCAAGGCTAGTGTGCTAACCACTGAGCCACCGTGCTGCCTCTTCAGAAATGACATGTTGCCAGCTGTACCGGGCTTATGCCGGTAAGCCCCGCCCCCATCGCGGTAAGCCCCGCCTCCGGCTCCGACGCTATGCCATGCACTTTATGTTGCCAACTGTACCAGCTTAAGCCGGTAAGCCCCGCCCCCATTGCGGGGGCTTGTTTAAAAATACAAATGGCAGTACCATGCCATGAGAAGTAACAGCGGCCCCAGCGCCGAAAGAAAAAAAGTGTTGCGTCTGCTGAAGGGGTGGCAGTAAGCATTGCATGTTGCCAACAGTACCGGGCTTAAGCCGGAGTACCCAGACGAAACCTACACAAAGACAGAGAACATTCAAACTCTTTGCAGATGTTGCCCTTAGTGGGATTTGAACCCAGGACCACAGCGCTGCAAGGCTAGTGTGCTAACCACTGAGCCACCGTGCTGCCTCTACAGAAATGTCATTTGAATGGGGGGAGGGGTAAAAAAAATGGGGTTGCTATGCCATGAGAAGCAACAGCCGACCAAGCGCCAAAGGAAATGAAGTGTTGCGTCTGCTGAAGAGGTGGCAGATAGCATTGCATGTTGCCATAGTTGCAAACTTTATCGGGCATGACGCGGTAAGCCCCGCCCCCCGGCTCCGACGCTATGCCATGCAGTGCATGTTGCCAGCTGTACCGGGCTTATGCCGGTAAGCCCCGCCCCCATCGCGGTAAGCCCCGCCTCCGGCTCCGACGCTATGCCATGCAGTGCATGTTGCCAGCTGTACCGAGCTTATGCCGGTAAGGCCCGCCCCCATCGCGGTAAGCCCCGCCTCCGGCTCCGACGCTATGCCATACAGTGCATGTTGCCAGCTGTACCGGGCTTATGCCGGTAAGCCCCGCCCCCGGCTCCGACGCTATGCCACGCAGTGCATGTTGCCAGCTGTACCGGGCTTATGCCGGTAAGCCCCGCCCCCATCGCGGTAAGCCCCGCCTTCGGCTCCGACGCTATGCCATGCAGTGCATGTTGCCAGCTGTACTGGGCTTATGCCGGTAAGCCCCGCCCCCATCGCGGTAAGCCCCGCCCCGGCTCCGACGCTATGCCATGCACTTTATGTTGCCAACTGTACCGGCTTAAGCTGGTAAGCCCCGCCCCCATTGCGGGGGCTTGTTTAAAAATACAAATGGCAGTACAATGCCATGAGAAGTAACAGCGGCCCCAGCGCCGAAAGAAAAGAAGTGTTGCGTCTGCTGAAGAGGTGGCAGTAAGCATTGCATGTTGCCAACAGTACCGGGCTTAAGCTGGTAGGCCCCGCCCCCTGCGCCAACACAATGCTATGCAATCCTCTGTAATCCAATATATATATATTATGTTTGTTTTTGGAAGGAAACCGGAGTACCCAGACGAAACCTACACAAACACAGAGAACATTCAAACTCTTCGCAGATGTTGCCCTTAGTGGGATTTGAACCCAGGACCACAGCGCTGCAAGGCTAGTGTGCTAACCACTGAGCCACCGTGCTGCCTCTACAGAAATGTCATTTGAATGGGGGAATGTGTAAAAAAAATGGGGTTGCTATGCCAAGAGAAGCAACAGCCGACCAAGCGCCAAAGGAAATGAAGTGTTGCGTCTGCTGAAGCGGTGGCAGATAGCATTGCATGTTGCCATAGTTGCAAACTTTATCGGGCATGACGCGGTAAGCCCCGCCCCCCGGCTCCGACGCTATGCCATGCAGTGCATGTTGCCAGCTGTACCGGGCTTTTGCCGGTAAGCCCCGCCCCCATCGCGGTAAGCCCCGCCTCCGGCTCCGACGCCATGCCATGCAGTGCATGTTGCCAGCTGTACCGGGCTTATGCCGGTAAGCCCCGCCCCCATCGCGGTAAGCCCCGCCTCCGGGTCCTACGCCATGCCATGCAGTGCATGTTGCCAGCTGTACCGGGCTTATGCCGGTAAGCCCCGCCCCCATCGCGGTAAGCCCCGCCTCCGGCTCCGACGCCATGCCATGCAGTGCATGTTGCCAGCTGTACCGGGCTTATGCCGGTAAGCCCCGCCCCCATCGCGGTAAGCCCCGCCTCCGGCTCCGACGCTACGCCATGAAGTGCATGTTGCCAGCTGTACCGAGCTTATGCCTGTAAGCCCCGCCCCCATCGCGGTAAGCCCCGCCTCCGGCTCCGACGCTATGCCATGCAGTGCATGTTGCCAGCTGTACCGGGCTTATGCCGGTAAGCCCCGCCCCCATCGCGGTAAGCCCCGCCTCCGGCTCCGACGCCATGCCATGCAGTGCATGTTGCCAGCTGTACCGGGCTTATGCCGGTAAGCCCCGCCCCCATCGCGGTAAGCCCCGCCTCCGGCTCCGACGCTACGCCATGAAGTGCATGTTGCCAGCTGTACCGAGCTTATGCCTGTAAGCCCCGCCCCCATCGCGGTAAGCCCCGCCTCCGGCTCCGACGCTATGCCATGCAGTGCATGTTGCCAGCTGTACCGGGCTTATGCCGGTAAGCCCCGCCCCCATCGCGGTAAGCCCCGCCTCCGGCTCCGACGCTATGCCATGCAGTGCATGTTGCCAGCTGTACCGGGCTTATGCCGGTAAGCCCCGCCCCCGGCTCCAACGCTATGCCACGCAGTGCATGTTGCCAGCTGTACCGGGCTTATGCCGGTAAGCCCCGCCCCCATCGCGGTAAGCCCCGCCTTCGGCTCCGACGCTATGCCATGCACTGCATGTTGCCAGCTGTACCGGGCTTATGCCGGTAAGCCCCGCCCCCATCGCGGTAAGCCCCGCCTCCGGCTCCGACGCTATGCCATGCACTTTATGTTGCCAACTGTACCGGCTTAAGCCGGTAAGCCCCGCCCCCATTGCGGGGGCTTGTTTAAAAATACAAATGGCAGTACAATGCCATGAGAAGTAACAGCGGCCCCAGCGCCGAAAGAAAAAAAGTGTTGCGTCTGCTGAAGGGGTGGCAGTAAGCATTGCATGTTGCCAACAGTACCGGGCTTAAGCCGGAGAACCCAGACGAAACCTACACAAACACAGAGAACATTCAAACTCTTTGCAGATGTTGCCCTTAGTGGGATTTGAACCCAGGACCACAGCACTGCAAGGCTAGTGTGCTAACCACTGAACCACCGTGCTGCCTCTACAGAAATGACATATGAATGGGGCCATGTGTAAAAAAATGGGGTTGCTATGCGATGAGAAGCAACAGCCGACCAAGCGCCAAAGGAAATGAAGTGTTGCGTCTGCTGAAGAGGTGGCAGATAGCATTGCATGTTGCCATAGTTGCAAACTTTATCGGGCATGACGCGGTAAGCCCCGCGCCCCCGCGCCGACGCTATGCAATGCAGTATGCAGTACCGGGCTTCAGCCGGTAAGCCCCGCCCCCATCGCGGTAAGCCCCGCCTCCGGCTCCGACGCTATGCCATGCAGTGCATGTTGCCAGCTGTACCGGGCTTATGCCGGTAAGCCCCGCCCCCATCGCGGTAAGCTCCGCTTCCGGCTCCGACGCTATGCCATGCAGTGCATGTTGCCAGCTGTACCGGGCTTATGCCGGTAAGCCCCGCCCCCGGCTCCGACGCTATGCCACGCAGTGCATGTTGCCAGCTGTACCGGGCTTAAGCCGGTAAGCCCCGCCTCCGGCTCCGACGCCATGCCATGCAGTGCATGTTGCCAGCTGTACCGGGCTTATGCCGGTAAGCCCCGCCCCAATCGCGGTAAGCCCCGCCTCCGGCTCCGACGCTACGCCATGCAGTGCATGTTGCCAGCTGTACCGAGCTTATGCCTGTAAGCCCCGCCCCCATCGCGGTAAGCCCCGCCTCCGGCTCAGACGCTATGCCATGCAGTGCATGTTGCCAGCTGTACCGGGCTTATGCCGCTAAGCCCCGCCCCCATCGCGGTAAGCCCCGCCCCGGCTCCGACGCTATGCCATGCACTTTATGTTGCCAACTGTATCGGCTTAAGCCGGTAAGCCCCGCACCCATTGCGGGGGCTTGTTTAAAAATACAACTGGCAGTGCAATGCCATGAGAAATAACAGCGGCCCCAGCGCCAAAAGAAAAAAAGTGTTGCGTCTGCTGAAGGAGTGGCAGTAAGCATTGCATGTTGCCAACAGTACCGGGCTTAAGCCGGAGTACTCAGACGAAACCTACACAATCACAGAGAACATTCAAACTCTTTACAGATGTTGCCCTTAGTGGGATTTGAACCCAGGACCACAGCGCTGCAAGGCTAGTGTGCTAACCACTGAGCCACCGTGCTGCCTCTACAGAAATGTCATTTGAATGGGGGAATGTGTAAAAAAAAATGGGGTTGCTATGCCATGAGAAGCAACAGCCGACCAAGCGCCAAAGGAAATGAAGTGTTGCGTCTGCTGAAGAGGTGGCAGATAGCATTGCATGTTGCCATAGTTGCAAACTTTATCGGGCATGACGCGGTAAGCCCCGCCCCCCCGGCTCCGACGCTATGCCATGCAGTGCATGTTGCCAGCTGTACCGGGCTTATGCCGGTAAGCCCCGCCCCCATCGCGGTAAGCCCCGCCTCCAGCTCCGACGCTATGCCATGCAGTGCATGTTGCCAGCTGTACCGGGCTTATGCCGGTAAGCCCCGCCCCCGGCTCCGACGCTATGCCACGCAGTGCATGTTGCCAGCTGTACCGGGCTTATGCCGGTAAGCCCCGCCCCCATCGCGGTAAGCCCCGCCTTCGGCTTCGACGCTATGCCATGCAGTGCATGTTGCCAGCTGTACCGGGCTTATGCCGGTAAGCCCCGCCCCCATCGCGGTAAGCCGGTAAGCTTAAGCCGGTAAGCCCCGCCCCCATTGCGGGGGGCTTGTTTAAAAATACAAATGGCAGTACAATGCCATGAGAAGTAACAGCGGCCCCAGCGCCGAAAGAAAAAAAGTGTTGCGTCTGCTGAAGAGGTAGCACTAAGCATTGCATGTTGCCAACAGTACAGGGCTTAAGCTGGTAGGCCCCGCCCCCTGCGCCAACACAATGCTATGCAATCCTCTGTAATCCAATATATATATATATATATATATTTTATGCTTGTTTTTGGAAGGAAACCGGAGTACCCAGACGAAACCTACACAAACACAGAGAACATTCAAACTCTTCGCAGATGTTTCCCTTAGTGGGATTTGAACCCAGGACCACAGCGCTGCAAGGCTAGTGTGCTAACCACTGAGCCACCGTGCTGCCTCTTCAGAAATGTCATTTGAATGGGGGAATGTGTAAAAAAAATGGGGTTGCTATGCCATGAGAAGCAACAGCCGACCAAGCGCCAAAGGAAATGAAGTGTTGCGTCTGCTGAAGAGGTGGCAGATAGCATTGCATGTTGCCATAGTTGCAAACTTTATCGGGCATGACGCGGTAAGCCCCGCCCCCCCGGCTCCGACGCTATGCCATGCAGTGCATGTTGCCAGCTGTACCGGGTTTATGCCGGTAAGCCCCGCCCCCATCGCGGTAAGCCCCGCCTCCGGCTCCGACGCCATGCCATGCAGTGCATGTTGCCAGCTGTACCGGGCTTATGCCGGTAAGCCCCGCCCCAATCGCGGTAAGCCCCGCCTCCGGCTCCGACGCCATGCCATTCAGTGCATGTTGCCAGCTGTACCGGGCTTATGCCGGTAAGCCCCGCCCCCATCGCGGTAAGCCCCGCCTCCGGCTCCGACGCTACGCCATGCAGTGCATGTTGCCAGCTGTACCGGGCTTATGCCGGTAAGCCCCGTCCCCATCGCGGTAAGCCCCGCCTCCGGCTCCGACGCTATGCCATGCAGTGCATGTTGCCAGCTGTACCTGGCTTATGCCGGTAAGCCCCGCCCCCATCGCGGTAAGCCCCGCCTGCGGCTCCGACGCTATGCCATGCAGTGCATGTTGCCAGCTGTACCGGGCTAATGCCGGTAAGCCCCGCCCCCATCGCGGTAAGCCCCGCCTCCTGCTCCGACGCTATGCCATGCAGTGCATGTTTCCAGCTGTACCGGGCTTATGCCGGTAAGCCCCGCCCCCGGCTCCGACGCTATGCCACGCAGTGCATGTTGCCAGCTGTACCGGGCTTATGCCGGTAAGCCCCGCCCCCATCGCGGTAAGCCCCGCCTCCGGCTCCGACGCCATGCCATGCAGTGCATGGTGCCAGCTGTACCGGGCTTTTGCCGGTAAGCCCCGCCCCCATCGCGGTAAGCCCCGCCTCCGGCTCCGACGCCATGCCATGCAGTGCATGTTGCCAGCTGTACCGGGCTTATGCCGGTAAGCCCCGCCCCCATCGCGGTAAGCCCCGCCTTCGGCTCCGACGCTATGCCATGCAGTGCATGTTGCCAGCTGTACCGGGCTTATGCCGGTAAGCCCCGCCCCCATCGCGGTTAGCCCCGCCTCCTGCTCCGACGCTATGCCATGCAGTGCATGTTTCCAGCTGTACCGGGCTTATGCCGGTAAGCCCCGCCCCCGGCTCCGACGCTATGCCACGCAGTGCATGTTGCCAGCTGTACCGGGCTTATGCCGGTAAGCCCCGCCCCCATCGCGGTAAGCCCCGCCTCCGGCTCCGACGCTATGCCATGCAGTGCATGTTGCCAGCTGTACCGAGCTTATGCCTGTAAGCCCCGCCCCCATCGCGGTAAGCCCCGCCTCCGGCTCCGACGCTACGCCATGCAGTGCATGTTGCCAGCTGTACCGGGCTTATGCCGGTAAGCCCCGCCCCCATCGCGGTAAGCCCCGCCCCGGCTCCGACGCTATGCCATGCACTTTATGTTGCCAACTGTACCGGCTTAAGCCGGTAAGCCCCGCCCCCATTGCGGGGGCTTGTTTAAAAATACAAATGACAGTACAATGCCATGGGAAGTAACAGCGGCCCCAGCGCCGAAAGAAAAAAAGTGTTGCGTCTGCTGAAGGGGTGGCAATAAGCATTGCATGTTGCCAACAGTACCGGGCTTAAGCCGGTAGGCCCCGCCCCCTGCGCCAACTAAATGCTATGCAATCCTCTCTAATCCAATATATATATACATATTTTGTTTGTTTTTGGAAGGAAACCGGAGTACCCAGACGAAACCTACACAAACACAGAGAACATTCAAACTCTTCGCAGATGTTGCCCTGAGTGGGATTTGAACCCAGGACCACAGCGCAAAAAGAAAAAAAGTGTTGCGTCTGCTGAAGGAGTGGCAGTAAGCATTGCATGTTGCGGAGTACCCAGACGAAACCTACACAAACACAGACAACATTCAAACTCTTTGCAGATGTTGCCCTTAGTGGGATTTGAACCCAGGACCACAGCGCTGCAAGGCTAGTGTGCTAACCACTGAGCCACCGTACTGCCTCTACAGAAATGCCATTTGAATGGGGGCATGTGTAAAAAAATGGGGTTGCTATGCCATGAGAAGCAACAGCCGACCAAGCGCCAAAGGAAATGAAGTGTTGCGTCTGCTGAAGAGGTGGCAGATAGCATTGCATGTTGCCATAGTTGCAAACTTTATCGGGCATGACGCGGTAAGCCCCGCCCCCCGGCTCCGACGCTATGCCATGCAGTGCATGTTGCCAGCTGTACCGGGCTTATGCCGGTAAGCCCCGCCCCCATCGCGGTAAGCCCCGCCTCCGGCTCCGACGCCATGCCATGCAGTGCATGTTGCCAGCTGTACCGGGCTTATGCCGGTAAGCCCCGCCCCCATCGCGGTAAGCCCCGCCTCCGGGTCCTACGCCATGCCATGCAGTGCATGTTGCCAGCTGTACCGGGCTTATGCCGGTAAGCCCCGCCCCCATCGCGGTAAGCCCCGCCTCCGGCTCCGACGCCATGCCATGCAGTGCATGTTGCCAGCTGTACCGGGCTTATGCCGGTAAGCCCCGCCCCCATCGCGGTAAGCCCCGCCTCCGGCTCCGACGCTACGCCATGCAGTGCATGTTGCCAGCTGTACCGAGCTTATGCCTGTAAGCCCCGCCCCCATCGCGGTAAGCCCCGCCTCCGGCTCCGACGCTATGCCATGCAGTGCATGTTGCCAGCTGTACCGGGCTTATGCCGGTAAGCCCCGCCCCCATCGCGGTAAGCCCCGCCCCGGCTCCGACGCTATGCCATGCACTTTATGTTGCCAACTGTACCGGCTTAAGCCGGTAAGCCCCGCCCCCATTGCGGGGGGCTTGTTTAAAAATACAAATGACAGTACAATGCCATGGGAAGTAACAGCGGCCCCAGCGCCGAAAGAAAAAAAGTGTTGCGTCTGCTGAAGGGGTGGCAATAAGCATTGCATGTTGCCAACAGTACCGGGCTTAAGCCGGTAGGCCCCGCCCCCTGCGCCAAGACAATGCTATGCAATCCTCTGTAATCCAATATATATATATATATTATGTTTGTTTTTGGAAGGAAACCGGAGTACCCTGACGAAACCTACACAAACACAGAAAACATTCAAACTCTTCGCAGATGTTGCCCTTAGTGGGATTTGAACCCAGGACCACAGCGCTGCAAGGTTAGTGTGCTAACCACTGAGCCACCGTGCTGCCTCTACAGAAATGTCATTTGAATGGGGGAATGTGTAAAAAAAATGGGGTTGCTATGCCATGAGAAGCAACAGCCGACCAAGCGCCAAAGGAAATGAAGTGTTGCGTCTGCTGAAGAGGTGGCAGATAGCACTGCATGTTGCCATAGTTGCAAACTTTATCGGGCATGACGCGGTAAGCCCCGCGCCCCCGCGCCGACGCTATGCAATGCAGTATGCAGTACCGGGCTTCAGCCGGTAAGCCCCGCCCCCATCGCGGTAAGCCCCGCCTCCGGCTCCGACGCTATGCCATGCAGTGCATGTTGCCAGCTGTACCGGGCTTATGCCGGTAAGCCCCGCCCCCATCGCGGTAAGCCCCGCCTCCGGCTCCGACGCTATGCCATGCAGTGCATGTTGCCAGCTGTACCGGGCTTATGCCGGTAAGCCCCGCCCCCGGCTCCGACGCTATGCCACGCAGTGCATGTTGCCAGCTGTACCGGGCTTATGCCGGTAAGCCCCGCCCCCATCGCGGTAAGCCCCGCCTTCGGCTTCGACGCTATGCCATGCAGTGCATGTTGCCAGCTGTACCGGGCTTATGCCGGTAAGCCCCGCCCCCATCGCGGTAAGCCGGTAAGCTTAAGCCGGTAAGCCCCGCCCCCATTGCGGGGGGCTTGTTTAAAAATACAAATGGCAGTACAATGCCATGAGAAGTAACAGCGGCCCCAGCGCCGAAAGAAAAAAAGTGTTGCGTCTGCTGAAGAGGTAGCACTAAGCATTGCATGTTGCCAACAGTACCGGGCTTAAGCTGGTAGGCCCCGCCCCCTGCGCCAACACAATGCTATGCAATCCTCTGTAATCCAATATATATATATATATATTTTATGCTTGTTTTTGGAAGGAAACCGGAGTACCCAGACGAAACCTACACAAACACAGAGAACATTCAAACTCTTCGCAGATGTTTCCCTTAGTGGGATTTGAACCCAGGACCACAGCGCTGCAAGGCTAGTGTGCTAACCACTGAGCCACCGTGCTGCCTCTACAGAAATGTCATTTGAATGGGGGAATGTGTAAAAAAAATGGGGTTGCTATGCCATGAGAAGCAACAGCCGACCAAGCGCCAAAGGAAATGAAGTGTTGCGTCTGCTGAAGAGGTGGCAGATAGCATTGCATGTTGCCATAGTTGCAAACTTTATCGGGCATGACGCGGTAAGCCCCGCCCCCCCGGCTCCGACGCTATGCCATGCAGTGCATGTTGCCAGCTGTACCGGGTTTATGCCGGTAAGCCCCGCCCCCATCGCGGTAAGCCCCGCCTCCGGCTCCGACGCCATGCCATGCAGTGCATGTTGCCAGCTGTACCGGGCTTATGCCGGTAAGCCCCGCCCCAATCGCGGTAAGCCCCGCCTCCGGCTCCGACGCCATGCCATTCAGTGCATGTTGCCAGCTGTACCGGGCTTATGCCGGTAAGCCCCGCCCCCATCGCGGTAAGCCCCGCCTCCGGCTCCGACGCTACGCCATGCAGTGCATGTTGCCAGCTGTACCGGGCTTATGCCGGTAAGCCCCGTCCCCATCGCGGTAAGCCCCGCCTCCGGCTCCGACGCTATGCCATGCAGTGCATGTTGCCAGCTGTACCTGGCTTATGCCGGTGAGCCCCGCCCCCATCGCGGTAAGCCCCGCCTTCGGCTCCGACGCTATGCCATGCAGTGCATGTTGCCAGCTGTACCGGGCTAATGCCGGTAAGCCCCGCCCCCATCGCGGTAAGCCCCGCCTCCTGCTCCGACGCTATGCCATGCAGTGCATGTTTCCAGCTGTACCGGGCTTATGCCGGTAAGCCCCGCCCCCGGCTCCGACGCTATGCCACGCAGTGCATGTTGCCAGCTGTACCGGGCTTATGCCGGTAAGCCCCGCCCCCATCGCGGTAAGCCCCGCCTCCGGCTCCGACGCCATGCCATGCAGTGCATGTTGCCAGCTGTACCGGGCTTTTGCCGGTAAGCCCCGCCCCCATCGCGGTAAGCCCCGCCTCCGGCTCCGACGCCATGCCATGCAGTGCATGTTGCCAGCTGTACCGGGCTTATGCCGGTAAGCCCCGCCCCCATCGCGGTAAGCCCCGCCTTCGGCTCCGACGCTATGCCATGCAGTGCATGTTGCCAGCTGTACCGGGCTTATGCCGGTAAGCCCCGCCCCCATCGCGGTAAGCCCCGCCTCCTGCTCCGACGCTATGCCATGCAGTGCATGTTTCCAGCTGTACCGGGCTTATGCCGGTAAGCCCCGCCCCCGGCTCCGACGCTATGCCACGCAGTGCATGTTGCCAGCTGTACCGGGCTTATGCCGGTAAGCCCCGCCCCCATCGCGGTAAGCCCCGCCTCCGGCTCCGACGCTATGCCATGCAGTGCATGTTGCCAGCTGTACCGAGCTTATGCCTGTAAGCCCCGCCCCCATCGCGGTAAGCCCCGCCTCCGGCTCCGACGCTACGCCATGCAGTGCATGTTGCCAGCTGTACCGGGCTTATGCCGGTAAGCCCCGCCCCCATCGCGGTAAGCCCCGCCCCGGCTCCGACGCTATGCCATGCACTTTATGTTGCCAACTGTACCGGCTTAAGCCGGTAAGCCCCGCCCCCATTGCGGGGGCTTGTTTAAAAATACAAATGACAGTACAATGCCATGGGAAGTAACAGCGGCCCCAGCGCCGAAAGAAAAAAAGTGTTGCGTCTGCTGAAGGGGTGGCAATAAGCACTGCATGTTGCCAACAGTACCGGGCTTAAGCCGGTAGGCCCCGCCCCCTGCGCCAACTAAATGCTATGCAATCCTCTGTAATCCAATATATATATACATATTTTGTTTGTTTTTGGAAGGAAACCGGAGTACCCAGACGAAACCTACACAAACACAGAGAACATTCAAACTCTTCGCAGATGTTGCCCTGAGTGGGATTTGAACCCAGGACCACAGCGCAAAAAGAAAAAAAGTGTTGCGTCTGCTGAAGGAGTGGCAGTAAGCATTGCATGTTGCGGAGTACCCAGACGAAACCTACACAAACACAGACAACATTCAAACTCTTTGCAGATGTTGCCCTTAGTGGGATTTGAACCCAGGACCACAGCGCTGCAAGGCTAGTGTGCTAACCACTGAGCCACCGTACTGCCTCTACAGAAATGCCATTTGAATGGGGGCATGTGTAAAAAAATGGGGTTGCTATGCCATGAGAAGCAACAGCCGACCAAGCGCCAAAGGAAATGAAGTGTTGCGTCTGCTGAAGAGGTGGCAGATAGCATTGCATGTTGCCATAGTTGCAAACTTTATCGGGCATGACGCGGTAAGCCCCGCCCCCCGGCTCCGACGCTATGCCATGCAGTGCATGTTGCCAGCTGTACCGGGCTTATGCCGGTAAGCCCCGCCCCCATCGCGGTAAGCCCCGCCTCCGGCTCCGACGCCATGCCATGCAGTGCATGTTGCCAGCTGTACCGGGCTTATGCCGGTAAGCCCCGCCCCCATCGCGGTAAGCCCCGCCTCCGGGTCCTACGCCATGCCATGCAGTGCATGTTGCCAGCTGTACCGGGCTTATGCCGGTAAGCCCCGCCCCCATCGCGGTAAGCCCCGCCTCCGGCTCCGACGCCATGCCATGCAGTGCATGTTGCCAGCTGTACCGGGCTTATGCCGGTAAGCCCCGCCCCCATCGCGGTAAGCCCCGCCTCCGGCTCCGACGCTACGCCATCCAGTGCATGTTGCCAGCTGTACCGAGCTTATGCCTGTAAGCCCCGCCCCCATCGCGGTAAGCCCCGCCTCCGGCTCCGACGCTATGCCATGCAGTGCATGTTGCCAGCTGTACCGGGCTTATGCCGGTAAGCCCCGCCCCCATCGCGGTAAGCCCCGCCCCGGCTCCGACGCTATGCCATGCACTTTATGTTGCCAACTGTACCGGCTTAAGCCGGTAAGCCCCGCCCCCATTGCGGGGGGCTTGTTTAAAAATACAAATGACAGTACAATGCCATGGGAAGTAACAGCGGCCCCAGCGCCGAAAGAAAAAAAGTGTTGCGTCTGCTGAAGGGGTGGCAATAAGCATTGCATGTTGCCAACAGTACCGGGCTTAAGCCGGTAGGCCCCGCCCCCTGCGCCAAGACAATGCTATGCAATCCTCTGTAATCCAATATATATATATATATATATATTATGTTTGTTTTTGGAAGGAAACCGGAGTACCCTGACGAAACCTACACAAACACAGAAAACATTCAAACTCTTCGCAGATGTTGCCCTTAGGGGGATTTGAACCCAGGATCACAGCGCTGCAAGGTTAGTGTGCTAACCACTGAGCCACCGTGCTGCCTCTACAGAAATGTCATTTGAATGGGGGAATGTGTAAAAAAAATGGGGTTGCTATGCCATGAGAAGCAACAGCCGACCAAGCGCCAAAGGAAATGAAGTGTTGCGTCTGCTGAAGAGGTGGCAGATAGCACTGCATGTTGCCATAGTTGCAAACTTTATCGGGCATGACGCGGTAAGCCCCGCGCCCCCGCGCCGACGCTATGCAATGCAGTATGCAGTACCGGGCTTAAGCCGGTAAGAACCGCCCCCATCGCGGTAAGCCCCGCCTCCGGCTCCGACGCTATGCCATGCAGTGCATGTTGCCAGCTGTACCGGGCTTATGCCGGTAAGCCCCGCCCCCATCGCGGTAAGCCCGCCTCCGGCTCCGACGCTATGCCATGCAGTGCATGTTGCCAGCTGTACCGGGCTTATGCCGGTAAGCCCCGCCCCCGGCTCCGACGCTATGCCACGCAGTGCATGTTGCCAGCTGTACCGGGCTTATGCCGGTAAGCCCCGCCCCCATCGCGGTAAGCCCCGCCTTCGGCTTCGACGCTATGCCATGCAGTGCATGTTGCCAGCTGTACCGGGCTTATGTTGGTAAGCCCCGCCCCCATCGCGGTAAGCCGGTAAGCTTAAGCCGGTAAGCCCCGCCCCCATTGCGGGGGGCTTGTTTAAAAATACAAATGGCAGTACAATGCCATGAGAAGTAACAGCGGCCCCAGCGCCGAAAGAAAAAAAGTGTTGCGTCTGCTGAAGAGGTAGCACTAAGCATTGCATGTTGCCAACAGTACCGGGCTTAAGCTGGTAGGCCCCGCCCCCTGCGCCAACACAATGCTATGCAATCCTCTGTAATCCAATATATATATATATATATTTTATGCTTGTTTTTGGAAGGAAACCGGAGTACCCAGACGAAACCTACACAAACACAGAGAACATTCAAACTCTTCGCAGATGTTTCCCTTAGTGGGATTTGAACCCAGGACCACAGCGCTGCAAGGCTAGTGTGCTAACCACTGAGCCACCGTGCTGCCTCTTCAGAAATGTCATTTGAATGGGGGAATGTGTAAAAAAATGGGGTTGCTATGCCATGAGAAGCAACAGCCGACCAAGCGCCAAAGGAAATGAAGTGTTGCGTCTGCTGAAGAGGTGGCAGATAGCATTGCATGTTGCCATAGTTGCAAACTTTATCGGGCATGACGCGGTAAGCCCCGCCCCCCCGGCTCCGACGCTATGCCATGCAGTGCATGTTGCCAGCTGTACCGGGTTTATGCCGGTAAGCCCCGCCCCCATCGCGGTAAGCCCCGCCTCCGGCTCCGACGCCATGCCATGCAGTGCATGTTGCCAGCTGTACCGGGCTTATGCCGGTAAGCCCCGCCCCAATCGCGGTAAGCCCCGCCTCCGGCTCCGACGCCATGCCATTCAGTGCATGTTGCCAGCTGTACCGGGCTTATGCCGGTAAGCCCCGCCCCCATCGCGGTAAGCCCCGCCTCCGGCTCCGACGCTACGCCATGCAGTGCATGTTGCCAGCTGTACCGGGCTTATGCCGGTAAGCCCCGTCCCCATCGCGGTAAGCCCCGCCTCCGGCTCCGACGCTATGCCATGCAGTGCATGTTGCCAGCTGTACCTGGCTTATGCCGGTGAGCCCCGCCCCCATCGCGGTAAGCCCCGCCTTCGGCTCCGACGCTATGCCATGCAGTGCATGTTGCCAGCTGTACCGGGCTAATGCCGGTAAGCCCCGCCCCCATCGCGGTAAGCCCCGCCTCCTGCTCCGACGCTATGCCATGCAGTGCATGTTTCCAGCTGTACCGGGCTTATGCCGGTAAGCCCCGCCCCCGGCTCCGACGCTATGCCACGCAGTGCATGTTGCCAGCTGTACCGGGCTTATGCCGGTAAGCCCCGCCCCCATCGCGGTAAGCCCCGCCTCCGGCTCCGACGCCATGCCATGCAGTGCATGTTGCCAGCTGTACCGGGCTTTTGCCGGTAAGCCCCGCCCCCATCGCGGTAAGCCCCGCCTCCGGCTCCGACGCCATGCCATGCAGTGCATGTTGCCAGCTGTACCGGGCTTATGCCGGTAAGCCCCGCCCCCATCGCGGTAAGCCCCGCCTTCGGCTCCGACGCTATGCCATGCAGTGCATGTTGCCAGCTGTACCGGGCTTATGCCGGTAAGCCCCGCCCCCATCGCGGTAAGCCCCGCCTCCTGCTCCGACGCTATGCCATGCAGTGCATGTTTCCAGCTGTACCGGGCTTATGCCGGTAAGCCCCGCCCCCGGCTCCGACGCTATGCCACGCAGTGCATGTTGCCAGCTGTACCGGGCTTATGCCGGTAAGCCCCGCCCCCATCGCGGTAAGCCCCGCCTTCGGCTCCGACGCTATGCCATGCAGTGCATGTTGCCAGCTGTACCGGGCTTATGCCGGTAAGCCCCGCCCCCGGCTCCTACGCTATGCCACGCAGTGCATGTTGCCAGCTGTACCGGGCTTATGCCGGTAAGCCCCGCCCCCATCGCGGTAAGCCCCACCCCGGCTCCGACGCTATGCCATGCACTTTATGTTGCCAACTGTATCGGCTTAAGCCGGTAAGCCCCGCACCCATTGCGGGGGCTTGTTTAAAAATACAAATGGCAGTGCAATGCTATGAGAAATAACAGCGGCCCCAGCGCGAAAAGAAAAAAAGTGTTGCGTCTGCTGAAGGGGTGGCAGTAAGCATTGCATGTTGCCAACAGTACCGGGCTTAAGCCGGTAAGCCCCGCCCCCTGCGCCAACTAAATGCTATGCAATCCTCTGTAATCCAATATATACATATTTTGTTTGTTTTTGGAAGGAAACCGGAGTACCCAGACGAAACCTACACAAACACAGAGAACATTCAAACTCTTCGCAGATGTTGCCCTTAGTGGGATTTGAACCCAGGACCACAGCGCTGCAAGGTTAGTGTGCTAACCACTGAGCCACCGTGCTGCCTCTACAGAAATGTCATTTGAATGGGGGAATGTGTAAAAAAAATGGGGTTGCTATGCCATGAGAAGCAACAGCCGACCAAGCGCCAAAGGAAATGAAGTGTTGCGTCTGCTGAAGAGGAGGCAGATAGCACTGCATGTTGCCGTAGTTGCAAACTTTATCGGGCATGACGCGGTAAGCCCCGCCCCCCGGCTCCGACGCTATGCCATGCAGTGCATGTTGCCAGCTGTACCGGGCTTTTGCTTGTAAGCCCCGCCCCCATCGCGGTAAGCCCCGCCTCCGGCTCCGACGCCATGCCATGCAGTGCATGTTGCCAGCTGTACCGGGCTTATGCCGGTAAGCCCCGCCCCCATCGCGGTAAGCCCCGCCTCCGGGTCCTACGCCATGCCATGCAGTGCATGTTGCCAGCAGTACCGGGCTTATGCCGGTAAGCACGGCCCCCATCGCGGTAAGCCCCGCCTCCGGCTCCGACGCCATGCCATGCAGTGCATGTTGCCAGCTGTACCGGGCTTATGCCGGTAAGCCCCGCCCCCATCGCGGTAAGCCCCGCCTCCGGCTCCAACGCTACGCCATGCAGTGCATGTTGCCAGCTGTACCGAGCTTATGCCTGTAAGCCCCGCCCCCATCGCGGTAAGCCCCGCCTCCGGCTCCGACGCTATGCCATGCAGTGCATGTTGCCAGCTGTACCGGGCTTATGCCGCTAAGCCCCGCCCCCATCGCGGTAAGCCCCGCCCCGGCTCCGACGCCATGCCATGCAGTGCATGTTGCCAGCTGTACCGGGCTTATGCCGGTAAGCCCCGCCCCCATCGCGGTAAGCCCCGCCTCCGGCTCTGACGCTACGCCATGCAGTGCATGTTGCCAGCTGTACCGAGCTTATGCCTGTAAGCCCCGCCCCCATCGCGGTAAGCCCCGCCTCCGGCTCCGACGCTATGCCATGCAGTGCATGTTGCCAGCTGTACCGGGCTTATGCCGGTAAGCCCCGCCCCCATCGCGGTAAGCCCCGCCCCGGCTCCGACGCTATGCCATGCACTTTATGTTGCCAACTGTATCGGCTTAAAGGGGTAGTCCACCAAAAAAAATTTCTTTCAAATCAACTGGTGCCATAAAGTGCCAGAGATTTGTAATTCACTTCTATTAAAAAATCTTAAGTCTTCCAGTACTTATCAGCTGCTGTGTGTCCAGCAGGAAGTGGTGTTTTCTTTCCTGTCTGACCCAGTGCTCTTTGTTGCCTCCTCTGTCCATGTCAGGAACTGTCCAAAGCAGCAGCAAATCCTCATAGAAAACCTCCCCTGCTCTCCAGACTGGAAATAATACAACTTCCTGTTGGGCATACAGCAGCTGATAAGTACTGGAAGACTTAAGATTTTTTAATAGAAGTGAATTACAAATCTCTGGCACTTTATGGCACCAGTTGATTTGAAAGAAATTTTTTTTTTGTGGACTACCCCTTTAAGCCGGTAAACCCCGCACCCATTGCGGGGGCTTGTTTAAAAATACAAATGGCAGTGCAATGCCATGAGAAATAACAGCGGCCCCAGCGCGAAAAGAAAAAAAGTGTTGCGTCTGCTGAAGGAGTGGCAGTAAGCATTGCATGTTGCCAACAGTACCGGGCTTAAACCGGAGTACCCAGACGAAACGTACGCAAACACAGAGAACATTCAAACTCTTTGCAGATGTTGCCCTTAGTGGGATTTGAACAGAGGAACACAGCGCTGCAAGGCTAGTGTGCTAACCACTGAGCCACCGTGCTGCCTCTTCAGAAATGACATGTTGCCAGCTGTACCGGGCTTATGCCGGTAAGCCCCGCCCCCATCGCGGTAAGCCCCGCCTCCGGCTCCGACGCTATGCCATGCACTTTATGTTGCCAACTGTACCGGCTTAAGCCGGTAAGCCCCGCCCCCATTGCGGGGGCTTGTTTAAAAATACAAATGGCAGTACAATGCCATGAGAAGTAACAGCGGCCCCAGCGCCGAAAGAAAAAAAGTGTTGCGTCTGCTGAAGGGGTGGCAGTAAGCATTGCATGTTGCCAACAGTACCGGGCTTAAGCCGGAGAACCCAGACGAAACCTACACAAACACAGAGAACATTCAAACTCTTTGCAGATGTTGCCCTTAGTGGGATTTGAACCCAGGACCACAGCACTGCAAGGCTAGTGTGCTAACCACTGAACCACCGTGCTGCCTCTACAGAAATGACATATGAATGGGGCCATGTGTAAAAAAATGGGGTTGCTATGCGATGAGAAGCAACAGCCGACCAAGCGCCAAAGGAAATGAAGTGTTGCGTCTGCTGAAGAGGTGGCAGATAGCATTGCATGTTGCCATAGTTGCAAACTTTATCGGGCATGACGCGGTAAGCCCCGCGCCCCCGCGCCGACGCTATGCAATGCAGTATGCAGTACCGGGCTTCAGCCGGTAAGCCCCGCCCCCATCGCGGTAAGCCCCGCCTCCGGCTCCGACGCTATGCCATGCAGTGCATGTTGCCAGCTGTACCGGGCTTATGCCGGTAAGCCCCGCCCCCATCGCGGTAAGCTCCGCTTCCGGCTCCGACGCTATGCCATGCAGTGCATGTTGCCAGCTGTACCGGGCTTATGCCGGTAAGCCCCGCCCCCGGCTCCGACGCTATGCCACGCAGTGCATGTTGCCAGCTGTACCGGGCTTAAGCCGGTAAGCCCCGCCTCCGGCTCCGACGCCATGCCATGCAGTGCATGTTGCCAGCTGTACCGGGCTTATGCCGGTAAGCCCCGCCCCAATCGCGGTAAGCCCCGCCTCCGGCTCCGACGCTACGCCATGCAGTGCATGTTGCCAGCTGTACCGAGCTTATGCCTGTAAGCCCCGCCCCCATCGCGGTAAGCCCCGCCTCCGGCTCAGACGCTATGCCATGCAGTGCATGTTGCCAGCTGTACCGGGCTTATGCCGCTAAGCCCCGCCCCCATCGCGGTAAGCCCCGCCCCGGCTCCGACGCTATGCCATGCACTTTATGTTGCCAACTGTATCGGCTTAAGCCGGTAAGCCCCGCACCCATTGCGGGGGCTTGTTTAAAAATACAACTGGCAGTGCAATGCCATGAGAAATAACAGCGGCCCCAGCGCCAAAAGAAAAAAAGTGTTGCGTCTGCTGAAGGAGTGGCAGTAAGCATTGCATGTTGCCAACAGTACCGGGCTTAAGCCGGAGTACTCAGACGAAACCTACACAATCACAGAGAACATTCAAACTCTTTGCAGATGTTGCCCTTAGTGGGATTTGAACCCAGGACCACAGCGCTGCAAGGCTAGTGTGCTAACCACTGAGCCACCGTGCTGCCTCTACAGAAATGTCATTTGAATGGGGGAATGTGTAAAAAAAATGGGGTTGCTATGCCATGAGAAGCAACAGCCGACCAAGCGCCAAAGGAAATGAAGTGTTGCGTCTGCTGAAGAGGTGGCAGATAGCATTGCATGTTGCCATAGTTGCAAACTTTATCGGGCATGACGCGGTAAGCCCCGCCCCCCCGGCTCCGACGCTATGCCATGCAGTGCATGTTGCCAGCTGTACCGGGCTTATGCCGGTAAGCCCCGCCCCCATCGCGGTAAGCCCCGCCTCCGGCTCCGACGCCATGCCATGCAGTGCATGTTGCCAGCTGTACCGGGCTTATGCCGGTAAGCCCCGCCTCCGGCTCCGACGCCATGCCATGCAGTGCATGTTGCCAGCTGTACCGGGCTTATGCCGGTAAGCCCCGCCCCCATCGCGGTAAGCCCCGCCTCTGGCTCCGACGCTACGCCATGCAGTGCATGTTGCCAGCTGTACCGGGCTTATGCCGGTAAGCCCCGTCCCCATCGCGGTAAGCCCCGCCTCCGGCTCCGACGCTATGCCATGCAGTGCATGTTGCCAGCTGTACCGGGCTTATGCCGGTAAGCCCCGCCCCCATCGCGGTAAGCCCCGCCTCCGGCTCCGACGCTATGCCATGCAGTGCATGTTTCGAGCTGTACCGGGCTTATGCCGGTAAGCCCCGGCTCCGACGCTATGCCACGCAGTGCATGTTGCCAGCTGTACCGGGCTTATGCCGGTAAGCCCCGCCCCCATCGCGGTTAGACCCGCCTCCGGCTCCGACGCTATGCCATGCAGTGCATGTTGCCAGCTGTACCGAGCTTATGCCTGTAAGCCCCGCCCCCATCGCGGTAAGCCCCGCCTCCGGCTCCGACGCTATGCCATGCAGTGCATGTTGCCAGCTGTACCGGGCTTATGCCGGTAAGCCCCGCCCCCGGCTCCGACGCTATGCCACGCAGTGCATGTTGCCAGCTGTACCGGGCTTAAGCCGGTAAGCCCCGCCTCCGGCTCCGACGCCATGCCATGCAGTGCATGTTGCCAGCTGTACCGGGCTTATGCCGGTAAGCCCCGCCCCAATCGCGGTAAGCCCCGCCTCCGGCTCCGACGCTACGCCATGCAGTGCATGTTGCCAGCTGTACCGAGCTTATGCCTGTAAGCCCCGCCCCCATCGCGGTAAGCCCCGCCTCCGGCTCAGACGCTATGCCATGCAGTGCATGTTGCCAGCTGTACCGGGCTTATGCCGCTAAGCCCCGCCCCCATCGCGGTAAGCCCCGCCCCGGCTCCGACGCTATGCCATGCACTTTATGTTGCCAACTGTATCGGCTTAAGCCGGTAAGCCCCGCACCCATTGCGGGGGCTTGTTTAAAAATACAACTGGCAGTGCAATGCCATGAGAAATAACAGCGGCCCCAGCGCCAAAAGAAAAAAAGTGTTGCGTCTGCTGAAGGAGTGGCAGTAAGCATTGCATGTTGGTTTCGTCTTACAGTAAGCATTGCATGTTGCCAACAGTACCGGGCTTAAGCCGGTAGGCCCCGCCCCCTGCGCCAACTAAATGCTATGCAATCCTCTGTAATCCAATATATATATACATATTTTGTTTGTTTTTGGAAGGAAACCGGAGTACCCAGACGAAACCTACACAAACACAGAGAACATTCAAACTCTTCGCAGATGTTGCCCTTAGTGGGATTTGAACCCAGGACCACAGCGCTGCAAGGTTAGTGTGCTAACCACTGAGCCACCGTGCTGCCTCTACAGAAATATCATTTGAATGGGGGAATGTGTAAAAAAAATGGGGTTGCTATGCATGAGAAGCAACAGCCGACCAAGCGCCAAAGGAAATGAAGTGTTGCGTCTGCTGAAGAGGTGGCAGATAGCATTGCATGTTGCCATAGTTGCAAACTTTATCGGGCATGACGCGGTAAGCCCCGCCCCCCGGCTCCGACGCTATGCCATGCAGTGCATGTTGCCAGCTGTACCGGGCTTTTGCCGGTAAGCCCCGCCCCCATCGCGGTAAGCCCCGCCTCCGGCTCCGACGCCATGCCATGCAGTGCATGTTGCCAGCTGTACCGGGCTTATGCCGGTAAGCCCCGCCCCCATCGCGGTAAGCCCCGCCTCCGGGTCCTACGCCATGCCATGCAGTGCATGTTGCCAGCTGTACCGGGCTTATGCCGGTAAGCCCCGCCCCCATCGCGGTAAGCCCCGCCTCCGGCTCCGACGCCATGCCATGCAATGCATGTTGCCAGCTGTACCGGGCTTATGCCGGTAAGCCCCGCCCCCATCGCGGTAAGCCCCGCCTCCGGCTCCGACGCTACGCCATGCAGTGCATGTTGCCAGCTGTACCGAGCTTATGCCTGTAAGCCCCGCCCCCATCGCGGTAAGCCCCGCCTCCGGCTCCGACGCTATGCCATGCAGTGCATGTTGCCAGCTGTACCGGGCTTATGCCGGTAAGCCCCGCCCCCATCGCGGTAAGCCCCACCCCGGCTCCGACGCTATGCCATGCACTTTATGTTGCCAACTGTATCGGCTTAAGCCGGTAAGCCCCGCACCCATTGCGGGGGCTTGTTTAAAAATACAAATGGCAGTGCAATGCCATGAGAAATAACAGCGGCCCCAGCGCGAAAAGAAAAAAAGTGTTGCGTCTGCTGAAGGGGTGGCAGTAAGCATTGCATGTTGCCAACAGTACCGGGCTTAGGCCGGTAAGCCCCGCCCCCTGCGCCAACTAAATGCTATGCAATCCTCTGTAATCCAATATATACATATTTTGTTTGTTTCTGGAAGGAAACCGGAGTACCCAGACGAAACCTACACAAACACAGAGAACATTCAAACTCTTCGCAGATGTTGCCCTTAGTGGGATTTGAACCCAGGACCACAGCGCTGCAAGGTTAGTGTGCTAACCACTGAGCCACCGTGCTGCCTCTACAGAAATGTCATTTGAATGGGGGAATGTGTAAAAAAAATGGGGTTGCTATGCCATGAGAAGCAACAGCCGACCAAGCGCCAAAGGAAATGAAGTGTTGCGTCTGCTGAAGAGGTGGCAGATAGCACTGCATGTTGCCATAGTTGCAAACTTTATCGGGCATGACGCGGTAAGCCCCGCGCCCCCGCGCCGACGCTATGCAATGCAGTATGCAGTACCGGGCTTCAGCCGGTAAGCCCCGCCCCCATCGCGGTAAGCCCCGCCTCCGGCTCCGACGCTATGCCATGCAGTGCATGTTGCCAGCTGTACCGGGCTTATGCCGGTAAGCCCCGCCCCCATCGCGGTAAGCCCCGCCTCCGGCTCCGACGCTATGCCATGCAGTGCATGTTGCCAGCTGTACCGGGCTTATGCCGGTAAGCCCCGCCCCCGGCTCCGACGCTATGCCACGCAGTGCATGTTGCCAGCTGTACCGGGCTTATGCCGGTAAGCCCCGCCCCCATCGCGGTAAGCCCCGCCTTCGGCTTCGACGCTATGCCATGCAGTGCATGTTGCCAGCTGTACCGGGCTTATGCCGGTAAGCCCCGCCCCCATCGCGGTAAGCCGGTAAGCTTAAGCCGGTAAGCCCCGCCCCCATTGCGGGGGGCTTGTTTAAAAATACAAATGGCAGTACAATGCCATGAGAAGTAACAGCGGCCCCAGCGCCGAAAGAAAAAAAGTGTTGCGTCTGCTGAAGAGGTAGCACTAAGCATTGCATGTTGCCAACAGTACCGGGCTTAAGCTGGTAGGCCCCGCCCCCTGCGCCAACACAATGCTATGCAATCCTCTGTAATCCAATATATATATATATATATATTTTATGCTTGTTTTTTGGAAGGAAACCGGAGTACCCAGACGAAACCTACACAAACACAGAGAACATTCAAACTCTTCGCAGATGTTTCCCTTAGTGGGATTTGAACCCAGGACCACAGCGCTGCAAGGCTAGTGTGCTAACCACTGAGCCACCGTGCTGCCTCTTCAGAAATGTCATTTGAATGGGGGAATGTGTAAAAAAAATGGGGTTGCTATGCCATGAGAAGCAACAGCCGACCAAGCGCCAAAGGAAATGAAGTGTTGCGTCTGCTGAAGAGGTGGCAGATAGCATTGCATGTTGCCATAGTTGCAAACTTTATCGGGCATGACGCGGTAAGCCCCGCCCCCCCGGCTCCGACGCTATGCCATGCAGTGCATGTTGCCAGCTGTACCGGGTTTATGCCGGTAAGCCCCGCCCCCATCGCGGTAAGCCCCGCCTCCGGCTCCGACGCCATGCCATGCAGTGCATGTTGCCAGCTGTACCGGGCTTATGCCGGTAAGCCCCGCCCCAATCGCGGTAAGCCCCGCCTCCGGCTCCGACGCCATGCCATTCAGTGCATGTTGCCAGCTGTACCGGGCTTATGCCGGTAAGCCCCGCCCCCATCGCGGTCATCCCCGCATCCGGCTCCGACGCTAGGCCCTGCAGTGCATGTTGCCAGCTGTACCGGGCTTATGCCGGTAAGCCCCGTCCCCATCGCGGTAAGCCCCGCCTCCGGCTCCGACGCTATGCCATGCAGTGCATGTTGCCAGCTGTACCTGGCTTATGCCGGTGAGCCCCGCCCCCATCGCGGTAAGCCCCGCCTTCGGCTCCGACGCTATGCCATGCAGTGCATGTTGCCAGCTGTACCGGGCTTATGCCGGTAAGCCCCGCCCCCATCGCGGTAAACCCCGCCTCCTGCTCCGACGCTATGCCATGCAGTGCATGTTTCCAGCTGTACCGGGCTTATGCCGGTAAGCCCCGCCCCCGGCTCCGACGCTATGCCACGCAGTGCATGTTGCCAGCTGTACCGGGCTTATGCCGGTAAGCCCCGCCCCCATCGCGGTAAGCCCCGCCTCCGGCTCCGACGCTATGCCATGCAGTGCATGTTGCCAGCTGTACCGAGCTTATGCCTGTAAGCCCCGCCCCCATCGCGGTAAGCCCCGCCTCCGGCTCCGACGCTACGCCATGCAGTGCATGTTGCCAGCTGTACCGGGCTTATGCCGGTAAGCCCCGCCCCCATTGCGGTAAGCCCCGCCCCGGCTCCGACGCTATGCCATGCACTTTATGTTGCCAACTGTACCGGCTTAAGCCGGTAAGCCCCGCCCCCATTGCGGGGGCTTGTTTAAAAATACAAATGACAGTACAATGCCATGGGAAGTAACAGCGGCCCCAGCGCCGAAAGAAAAAAAGTGTTGCGTCTGCTGAAGGGGTGGCAATAAGCATTGCATGTTGCCAACAGTACCGGGCTTAAGCCGGTAGGCCCCGCCCCCTGCGCCAACTAAATGCTATGCAATCCTCTGTAATCCAATATATATATACATATTTTGTTTGTTTTTGGAAGGAAACCGGAGTACCCAGACGAAACCTACACAAACACAGAGAACATTCAAACTCTTCGCAGATGTTGCCCTGAGTGGGATTTGAACCCAGGACCACAGCGCAAAAAGAAAAAAAGTGTTGCGTCTGCTGAAGGAGTGGCAGTAAGCATTGCATGTTGCGGAGTACCCAGACGAAACCTACACAAACACAGACAACATTCAAACTCTTTGCAGATGTTGCCCTTAGTGGGATTTGAACCCAGGACCACAGCGCTGCAAGGCTAGTGTGCTAACCACTGAGCCACCGTACTGCCTCTACAGAAATGCCATTTGAATGGGGGCATGTGTAAAAAAATGGGGTTGCTATGCCATGAGAAGCAACAGCCGACCAAGCGCCAAAGGAAATGAAGTGTTGCGTCTGCTGAAGAGGTGGCAGATAGCATTGCATGTTGCCATAGTTGCAAACTTTATCGGGCATGACGCGGTAAGCCCCGCCCCCCGGCTCCGACGCTATGCCATGCAGTGCATGTTGCCAGCTGTACCGGGCTTATGCCGGTAAGCCCCGCCCCCATCGCGGTAAGCCCCGCCTCCGGCTCCGACGCCATGCCATGCAGTGCATGTTGCCAGCTGTACCGGGCTTATGCCGGTAAGCCCCGCCCCCATCGCGGTAAGCCCCGCCTCCGGGTCCTACGCCATGCCATGCAGTGCATGTTGCCAGCTGTACCGGGCTTATGCCGGTAAGCCCCGCCCCCATCGCGGTAAGCCCCGCCTCCGGCTCCGACGCCATGCCATGCAGTGCATGTTGCCAGCTGTACCGGGCTTATGCCGGTAAGCCCCGCCCCCATCGCGGTAAGCCCCGCCTCCGGCTCCGACGCTACGCCATGCAGTGCATGTTGCCAGCTGTACCGAGCTTATGCCTGTAAGCCCCGCCCCCATCGCGGTAAGCCCCGCCTCCGGCTCCGACGCTATGCCATGCAGTGCATGTTGCCAGCTGTACCGGGCTTATGCCGGTAAGCCCCGCCCCCATCGCGGTAAGCCCCGCCCCGGCTCCGACGCTATGCCATGCACTTTATGTTGCCAACTGTACCGGCTTAAGCCGGTAAGCCCCGCCCCCATTGCGGGGGGCTTGTTTAAAAATACAAATGACAGTACAATGCCATGGGAAGTAACAGCGGCCCCAGCGCCGAAAGAAAAAAGTGTTGCGTCTGCTGAAGGGGTGGCAATAAGCATTGCATGTTGCCAACAGTACCGGGCTTAAGCCGGTAGGCCCCGCCCCCTGCGCCAAGACAATGCTATGCAATCCTCTGTAATCCAATATATATATATATATATTATGTTTGTTTTTGGAAGGAAACCGGAGTACCCTGACGAAACCTACACAAACACAGAAAACATTCAAACTCTTCGCAGATGTTGCCCTTAGTGGGATTTGAACCAGCGCTGCAAGGTTAGTGTGCTAACCACTGAGCCACCGTGCTGCCTCTACAGAAATGTCATTTGAATGGGGGAATGTGTAAAAAAAATGGGGTTGCTATGCCATGAGAAGCAACAGCCGACCAAGCGCCAAAGGAAATGAAGTGTTGCGTCTGCTGAAGAGGTGGCAGATAGCACTGCATGTTGCCATAGTTGCAAACTTTATCGGGCATGACGCGGTAAGCCCCGCGCCCCCGCGCCGACGCTATGCAATGCAGTATGCAGTACCGGGCTTCAGCCGGTAAGCCCCGCCCCCATCGCGGTAAGCCCCGCCTCCGGCTCCGACGCTATGCCATGCAGTGCATGTTGCCAGCTGTACCGGGCTTATGCCGGTAAGCCCCGCCCCCATCGCGGTAAGCCCCGCCTCCGGCTCCGACGCTATGCCATGCAGTGCATGTTGCCAGCTGTACCGGGCTTATGCCGGTAAGCCCCGCCCCCGGCTCCGACGCTATGCCACGCAGTGCATGTTGCCAGCTGTACCGGGCTTAAGCCGGTAAGCCCCGCCCCCATCGCGGTAAGCCCCGCCTTCGGCTTCGACGCTATGCCATGCAGTGCATGTTGCCAGCTGTACCGGGCTTATGCCGGTAAGCCCCGCCCCCATCGCGGTAAGCCGGTAAGCTTAAGCCGGTAAGCCCCGCCCCCATTGCGGGGGGCTTGTTTAAAAATACAAATGGCAGTACAATGCCATGAGAAGTAACAGCGGCCCCAGCGCCGAAAGAAAAAAGTGTTGCGTCTGCTGAAGAGGTAGCAGTAAGCATTGCATGTTGCCAACAGTACCGGGCTTAAGCTGGTAGGCCCCGCCCCCTGCGCCAACACAATGCTATGCAATCCTCTGTAATCCAATATATATATATATATATATTTTATGCTTGTTTTTGGAAGGAAACCGGAGTACCCAGACGAAACCTACACAAACACAGAGAACATTCAAACTCTTCGCAGATGTTTCCCTTAGTGGGATTTGAACCCAGGACCACAGCGCTGCAAGGCTAGTGTGCTAACCACTGAGCCACCGTGCTGCCTCTTCAGAAATGTCATTTGAATGGGGGAATGTGTAAAAAAATGGGGTTGCTATGCCATGAGAAGCAACAGCCGACCAAGCGCCAAAGGAAATGAAGTGTTGCGTCTGCTGAAGAGGTGGCAGATAGCATTGCATGTTGCCATAGTTGCAAACTTTATCGGGCATGACGCGGTAAGCCCCGCCCCCCCGGCTCCGACGCTATGCCATGCAGTGCATGTTGCCAGCTGTACCGGGTTTATGCCGGTAAGCCCCGCCCCCATCGCGGTAAGCCCCGCCTCCGGCTCCGACGCCATGCCATGCAGTGCATGTTGCCAGCTGTACCGGGCTTATGCCGGTAAGCCCCGCCCCAATCGCGGTAAGCCCCGCCTCCGGCTCCGACGCCATGCCATTCAGTGCATGTTGCCAGCTGTACCGGGCTTATGCCGGTAAGCCCCGCCCCCATCGCGGTAAGCCCCGCCTCCGGCTCCGACGCTACGCCATGCAGTGCATGTTGCCAGCTGTACCGGGCTTATGCCGGTAAGCCCCGTCCCCATCGCGGTAAGCCCCGCCTCCGGCTCCGACGCTATGCCATGCAGTGCATGTTGCCAGCTGTACCTGGCTTATGCCGGTGAGCCCCGCCCCCATCGCGGTAAGCCCCGCCTTCGGCTCCGACGCTATGCCATGCAGTGCATGTTGCCAGCTGTACCGGGCTAATGCCGGTAAGCCCCGCCCCCATCGCGGTAAGCCCCGCCTCCTGCTCCGACGCTATGCCATGCAGTGCATGTTTCCAGCTGTACCGGGCTTATGCCGGTAAGCCCCCGCCCCCGGCTCCGACGCTATGCCACGCAGTGCATGTTGCCAGCTGTACCGGGCTTATGCCGGTAAGCCCCGCCCCCCATCGCGGTAAGCCCCGCCTCCGGCTCCGACGCCATGCCATGCAGTGCATGTTGCCAGCTGTACCGGGCTTTTGCCGGTAAGCCCCGCCCCCATCGCGGTAAGCCCCGCCTCCGGCTCCGACGCCATGCCATGCAGTGCATGTTGCCAGCTGTACCGGGCTTATGCCGGTAAGCCCCGCCCCCATCGCGGTAAGCCCCGCCTTCGGCTCCGACGCTATGCCATGCAGTGCATGTTGCCAGCTGTACCGGGCTTATGCCGGTAAGCCCCGCCCCCATCGCGGTAAGCCCCGCCTCCTGCTCCGACGCTATGCCATGCAGTGCATGTTTCCAGCTGTACCGGGCTTATGCCGGTAAGCCCCGCCCCCGGCTCCGACGCTATGCCACGCAGTGCATGTTGCCAGCTGTACCGGGCTTATGCCGGTAAGCCCCGCCCCCATCGCGGTAAGCCCCGCCTCCGGCTCCGACGCTATGCCATGCAGTGCATGTTGCCAGCTGTACCGAGCTTATGCCTGTAAGCCCCGCCCCCATCGCGGTAAGCCCCGCCTCCGGCTCCGACGCTACGCCATGCAGTGCATGTTGCCAGCTGTACCGGGCTTATGCCGGTAAGCCCCGCCCCCATCGCGGTACGCCCCGCCCCGGCTCCGACGCTATGCCATGCCACTTTATGTTGCCAACTGTACCGGCTTAAGCCGGTAAGCCCCGCCCCCATTGCGGGGGCTTGTTTAAAAATACAAATGACAGTACAATGCCATGGGAAGTAACAGCGGCCCCAGCGCCCGAAAGAAAAAAAGTGTTGCGTCTGCTGAAGGGGTGGCAATAAGCATTGCATGTTGCCAACAGTACCGGGCTTAAGCCGGTAGGCCCCGCCCCCTGCGCCAACTAAATGCTATGCAATCCTCTGTAATCCAATATATATACATATTTTGTTTGTTTTTGGAAGGAAACCGGAAGTACCCAGACGAAACCTACACAAACACAGAGAACATTCAAACTCTTCGCAGATGTTGCCCTGAGTGGGATTTGAACCCAGGACCACAGCGCAAAAAGAAAAAAAGTGTTCCGTCTGCTGAAGGAGTGGCAGTAAGCATTGCATGTTGCGGAGTACCCAGACGAAACCTACACAAACACAGAGAACATTCAAACTCTTTGCAGATGTTGCCCTTAGTGGGATTTGAACCCAGGACCACAGCGCTGCAAGGCTAGTGTGCTAACCACTGAGCCACCGTGCTGCCTCTACAGAAATGTCATTTGAATGGGGGGAGGGGTAAAAAAAATGGGGTTGCTATGCCATGAGAAGCAACAGCCGACCAAGCGCCAAAGGAAATGAAGTGTTGCGTCTGCTGAAGAGGTGGCAGATAGCATTGCATGTTGCCATAGTTGCAAACTTTATCGGGCATGACGCGGTAAGCCCCGCCCCCCCGGCTCCGACGCTATGCCATGCAGTGCATGTTGCCAGCTGTACCGGGCTTATGCCGGTAAGCCCCGCCCCCATCGCGGTAAGCCCCGCCTCCGGCTCCGACGCTATGCCATGCAGTGCATGTTGCCAGCTGTACCGAGCTTATGCCGGTAAGGCCCGCCCCCATCGCGGTAAGCCCCGCCTCCGGCTCCGACGCTATGCCATGCAGTGCATGTTGCCAGCTGTACCGGGCTTATGCCGGTAAGCCCCGCCCCCCTCCGACGCTATGCCACGCAGTGCATGTTGCCAGCTGTACCGGGCTTATGCCGGTAAGCCCCGCCCCCATCGCGGTAAGCCCCGCCTTCGGCTCCGACGCTATGCCATGCAGTGCATGTTGCCAGCTGTACTGGGCTTATGCCGGTAAGCCCCGCCCCCATCGCGGTAAGCCCCGCCCCGGCTCCGACGCTATGCCATGCACTTTATGTTGCCAACTGTACCGGCTTAAGCAGGTAAGCCCCGCCCCCATTGCGGGGGCTTGTTTAAAAATACAAATGGCAGTACAATGCCATGAGAAGTAACAGCGGCCCCAGCGCCGAAAGAAAAGAAGTGTTGCGTCTGCTGAAGAGGTGGCAGTAAGCATTGCATGTTGCCAACAGTACCGGGCTTAAGCTGGTAGGCCCCGCCCCCTGCGCCAACACAATGCTATGCAATCCTCTGTAATCCAATATATATATATATATTATGTTTGTTTTTGGAAGGAAACCGGAGTACCCAGACGAAACCTACACAAACACAGAGAACATTCAAACTCTTCGCAGATGTTGCCCTTAGTGGGATTTGAACCCAGGACCACAGCGCTGCAAGGCTAGTGTGCTAACCACTGAGCCACCGTGCTGCCTCTACAGAAATGTCATTTGAATGGGGGAATGTGTAAAAAAAATGGGGTTGCTATGCCAAGAGAAGCAACAGCCGACCAAGCGCCAAAGGAAATGAAGTGTTGCGTCTGCTGAAGCGGTGGCAGATAGCATTGCATGTTGCCATAGTTGCAAACTTTATCGGGCATGACGCGGTAAGCCCCGCCCCCCGGCTCCGACGCTATGCCATGCAGTGCATGTTGCCAGCTGTACCGGGCTTTTGCCGGTAAGCCCCGCCCCCATCGCGGTAAGCCCCGCCTCCGGCTCCGACGCCATGCAGTGCATGTTGCCAGCTGTACCGGGCTTATGCCGGTAAGCCCCGCCCCCATCGCGGTAAGCCCCGCCTCCGGGTCCTACGCCATGCCATGCAGTGCATGTTGCCAGCTGTACCGGGCTTATGCCGGTAAGCCCCGCCCCCATCGCGGTAAGCCCCGCCTCCGGCTCCGACGCCATGCCATGCAGTGCATGTTGCCAGCTGTACCGGGCTTATGCCGGTAAGCCCCGCCCCCATCGCGGTAAGCCCCGCCTCCGGCTCCGACGCTACGCCATGAAGTGCATGTTGCCAGCTGTACCGAGCTTATGCCTGTAAGCCCCGCCCCCATCGCGGTAAGCCCCGCCTCCGGCTCCGACGCTATGCCATGCAGTGCATGTTGCCAGCTGTACCGGTACCGGGCTTATGCCGGTAAGCCCCGCCCCCATCGCGGTAAGCCCCGCCTCCGGCTCCGACGCCATGCCATGCAGTGCATGTTGCCAGCTGTACCGGGCTTATGCCGGTAAGCCCCGCCCCCATCGCGGTAAGCCCCGCCTCCGGCTCCGACGCTACGCCATGAAGTGCATGTTGCCAGCTGTACCGAGCTTATGCCGGTAAGCCCCGCCCCCATCGCGGTAAGCCCCGCCTCCGGCTCCGACGCTATGCCATGCAGTGCATGTTGCCAGCTGTACCGGGCTTATGCCGGTAAGCCCCGCCCCCATCGCGGTAAGCCCCGCCTCCGGCTCCGACGCTATGCCATGCAGTGCATGTTGCCAGCTGTAATGGGCTTATGCCGGTAAGCCCCGCCCCCGGCTCCAACGCTATGCCACGCAGTGCATGTTGCCAGCTGTACCGGGCTTATGCCGGTAAGCCCCGCCCCCATCGCGGTAAGCCCCGCCTTCGGCTCCGACGCTATGCCATGCAGTGCATGTTGCCAGCTGTACCGGGCTTATGCCGGTAAGCCCCGCCCCCATCGCGGTAAGCCCCGCCTCCGGCTCCGACGCTATGCCATGCACTTTATGTTGCCAACTGTACCGGCTTAAGCCGGTAAGCCCCGCCCCCATTGCGGGGGCTTGTTTAAAAATACAAATGGCAGTACAATGCCATGAGAAGTAACAGCGGCCCCAGCGCCGAAAGAAAAAAAGTGTTGCGTCTGCTGAAGGGGTGGCAGTAAGCATTGCATGTTGCCAACAGTACCGGGCTTAAGCCGGAGAACCCAGACGAAACCTACACAAACACAGAGAACATTCAAACTCTTTGCAGATGTTGCCCTTAGTGGGATTTGAACCCAGGACCACAGCACTGCAAGGCTAGTGTGCTAACCACTGAACCACCGTGCTGCCTCTACAGAAATGACATATGAATGGGGCCATGTGTAAAAAAATGGGGTTGCTATGCGATGAGAAGCAACAGCCGACCAAGCGCCAAAGGAAATGAAGTGTTGCGTCTGCTGAAGAGGTGGCAGATAGCATTGCATGTTGCCATAGTTGCAAACTTTATCGGGCATGACGCGGTAAGCCCCGCGCCCCCGCGCCGACGCTATGCAATGCAGTATGCAGTACCGGGCTTCAGCCGGTAAGCCCCGCCCCCATCGCGGTAAGCCCCGCCTCCGGCTCCGACGCTATGCCATGCAGTGCATGTTGCCAGCTGTACCGGGCTTATGCCGGTAAGCCCCGCCCCCATCGCGGTAAGCTCCGCTTCCGGCTCCGACGCTATGCCATGCAGTGCATGTTGCCAGCTGTACCGGGCTTATGCCGGTAAGCCCCGCCCCCGGCTCCGACGCTATGCCACGCAGTGCATGTTGCCAGCTGTACCGGGCTTAAGCCGGTAAGCCCCGCCTCCGGCTCCGACGCCATGCCATGCAGTGCATGTTGCCAGCTGTACCGGGCTTATGCCGGTAAGCCCCGCCCCAATCGCGGTAAGCCCCGCCTCCGGCTCCGACGCTACGCCATGCAGTGCATGTTGCCAGCTGTACCGAGCTTATGCCTGTAAGCCCCGCCCCCATCGCGGTAAGCCCCGCCTCCGGCTCAGACGCTATGCCATGCAGTGCATGTTGCCAGCTGTACCGGGCTTATGCCGCTAAGCCCCGCCCCCATCGCGGTAAGCCCCGCCCCGGCTCCGACGCTATGCCATGCACTTTATGTTGCCAACTGTATCGGCTTAAGCCGGTAAGCCCCGCACCCATTGCGGGGGCTTGTTTAAAAATACAACTGGCAGTGCAATGCCATGAGAAATAACAGCGGCCCCAGCGCCAAAAGAAAAAAAGTGTTGCGTCTGCTGAAGGAGTGGCAGTAAGCATTGCATGTTGCCAACAGTACCGGGCTTAAGCCGGAGTACTCAGACGAAACCTACACAATCACAGAGAACATTCAAACTCTTTGCAGATGTTGCCCTTAGTGGGATTTGAACCCAGGACCACAGCGCTGCAAGGCTAGTGTGCTAACCACTGAGCCACCGTGCTGCCTCTACAGAAATGTCATTTGAATGGGGGAATGTGTAAAAAAAAATGGGGTTGCTATGCCATGAGAAGCAACAGCCGACCAAGCGCCAAAGGAAATGAAGTGTTGCGTCTGCTGAAGAGGTGGCAGATAGCATTGCATGTTGCCATAGTTGCAAACTTTATCGGGCATGACGCGGTAAGCCCCGCCCCCCCGGCTCCGACGCTATGCCATGCAGTGCATGTTGCCAGCTGTACCGGGCTTATGCCGGTAAGCCCCGCCCCCATCGCGGTAAGCCCCGCCTCCGGCTCCGACGCCATGCCATGCAGTGCATGTTGCCAGCTGTACCGGGCTTATGCCGGTAAGCCCCGCCTCCGGCTCCGACGCCATGCCATGCAGTGCATGTTGCCAGCTGTACCGGGCTTATGCCGGTAAGCCCCGCCCCCATTGCGGTAAGCCCCGCCTCCGGGTCCTACGCCATGCCATGCAGTGCATGTTGCCAGCTGTACCGGGCTTATGCCGGTAAGCCCCGCCCCCATCGCGGTAAGCCCCGCCTCCGGCTCCGACGCCATGCCATGCAATGCATGTTGCCAGCTGTACCGGGCTTATGCCGGTAAGCCCCGCCCCCATCGCGGTAAGCCCCGCCTCCGGCTCCGACGCTACGCCATGCAGTGCATGTTGCCAGCTGTACCGAGCTTATGCCTGTAAGCCCCGCCCCCATCGCGGTAAGCCCCGCCTCCGGCTCCGACGCTATGCCATGCAGTGCATGTTGCCAGCTGTACCGGGCTTATGCCGGTAAGCCCCGCCCCCATCGCGGTAAGCCCCACCCCGGCTCCGACGCTATGCCATGCACTTTATGTTGCCAACTGTATCGGCTTAAGCCGGTAAGCCCCGCACCCATTGCGGGGGCTTGTTTAAAAATACAAATGGCAGTGCAATGCCATGAGAAATAACAGCGGCCCCAGCGCGAAAAGAAAAAAAGTGTTGCGTCTGCTGAAGGGGTGGCAGTAAGCATTGCATGTTGCCAACAGTACCGGGCTTAGGCCGGTAAGCCCCGCCCCCTGCGCCAACTAAATGCTATGCAATCCTCTGTAATCCAATATATACATATTTTGTTTGTTTCTGGAAGGAAACCGGAGTACCCAGACGAAACCTACACAAACACAGAGAACATTCAAACTCTTCGCAGATGTTGCCCTTAGTGGGATTTGAACCCAGGACCACAGCGCTGCAAGGTTAGTGTGCTAACCACTGAGCCACCGTGCTGCCTCTACAGAAATGTCATTTGAATGGGGGAATGTGTAAAAAAAATGGGGTTGCTATGCCATGAGAAGCAACAGCCGACCAAGCGCCAAAGGAAATGAAGTGTTGCGTCTGCTGAAGAGGTGGCAGATAGCACTGCATGTTGCCATAGTTGCAAACTTTATCGGGCATGACGCGGTAAGCCCCGCGCCCCCGCGCCGACGCTATGCAATGCAGTATGCAGTACCGGGCTTCAGCCGGTAAGCCCCGCCCCCATCGCGGTAAGCCCCGCCTCCGGCTCCGACGCTATGCCATGCAGTGCATGTTGCCAGCTGTACCGGGCTTATGCCGTTAAGCCCCGCCCCCATCGCGGTAAGCCCCGCCTCCGGCTCCGACGCTATGCCATGCAGTGCATGTTGCCAGCTGTACCGGGCTTATGGCGGTAAGCCCCGCCCCCGGCTCCGACGCTATGCCACGCAGTGCATGTTGCCAGCTGTACCGGGCTTATGCCGGTAAGCCCCGCCCCCATCGCGGTAAGCCCCGCCTTCGGCTTCGACGCTATGCCATGCAGTGCATGTTGCCAGCTGTACCGGGCTTATGCCGGTAAGCCCCGCCCCCATCGCGGTAAGCCGGTAAGCTTAAGCCGGTAAGCCCCGCCCCCATTGCGGGGGGCTTGTTTAAAAATACAAATGGCAGTACAATGCCATGAGAAGTAACAGCGGCCCCAGCGCCGAAAGAAAAAAAGTGTTGCGTCTGCTGAAGAGGTAGCACTAAGCATTGCATGTTGCCAACAGTACCGGGCTTAAGCTGGTAGGCCCCGCCCCCTGCGCCAACACAATGCTATGCAATCCTCTGTAATCCAATATATATATTTTATGCTTGTTTTTGGAAGGAAACCGGAGTACCCAGACGAAACCTACACAAACACAGAGAACATTCAAACTCTTCGCAGATGTTTCCCTTAGTGGGATTTGAACCCAGGACCACAGCGCTGCAAGGCTAGTGTGCTAACCACTGAGCCACCGTGCTGCCTCTTCAGAAATGTCATTTGAATGGGGGAATGTGTAAAAAAAATGGGGTTGCTATGCCATGAGAAGCAACAGCCGACCAAGCGCCAAAGGAAATGAAGTGTTGCGTCTGCTGAAGAGGTGGCAGATAGCATTGCATGTTGCCATAGTTGCAAACTTTATCGGGCATGACGCGGTAAGCCCCGCCCCCCCGGCTCCGACGCTATGCCATGCAGTGCATGTTGCCAGCTGTACCGGGTTTATGCCGGTAAGCCCCGCCCCCATCGCGGTAAGCCCCGCCTCCGGCTCCGACGCCATGCCATGCAGTGCATGTTGCCAGCTGTACCGGGCTTATGCCGGTAAGCCCCGCCCCAATCGCGGTAAGCCCCGCCTCCGGCTCCGACGCCATGCCATTCAGTGCATGTTGCCAGCTGTACCGGGCTTATGCCGGTAAGCCCCGCCCCCATCGCGGTAAGCCCCGCCTCCGGCTCCGACGCTACGCCATGCAGTGCATGTTGCCAGCTGTACCGGGCTTATGCCGGTAAGCCCCGTCCCCATCGCGGTAAGCCCCGCCTCCGGCTCCGACGCTATGCCATGCAGTGCATGTTGCCAGCTGTACCTGGCTTATGCCGGTAAGCCCCGCCCCCATCGCGGTAAGCCCCGCCTGCGGCTCCGACGCGATGCCATGCAGTGCATGTTGCCAGCTGTACCGGGCTAATGCCGGTAAGCCCCGCCCCCATCGCGGTAAGCCCCGCCTCCTGCTCCGACGCTATGCCATGCAGTGCATGTTTCCAGCTGTACCGGGCTTATGCCGGTAAGCCCCGCCCCCGGCTCCGACGCTATGCCACGCAGTGCATGTTGCCAGCTGTACCGGGCTTATGCCGGTAAGCCCCGCCCCCATCGCGGTAAGCCCCGCCTCCGGCTCCGACGCCAGGCCATGCAGTGCATGTTGCCAGCTGTACCGGGCTTTTGCCGGTAAGCCCCGCCCCCATCGCGGTAAGCCCCGCCTCCGGCTCCGACGCCATGCCATGCAGTGCATGTTGCCAGCTGTACCGGGCTTATGCCGGTAAGCCCCGCCCCCATCGCGGTAAGCCCCGCCTTCGGCTCCGACGCTATGCCATGCAGTGCATGTTGCCAGCTGTACCGGGCTTATGCCGGTAAGCCCCGCCCCCATCGCGGTAAGCCCCGCCTCCTGCTCCGACGCTATGCCATGCAGTGCATGTTTCCAGCTGTACCGGGCTTATGCCGGTAAGCCCCGCCCCCGGCTCCGACGCTCTGCCACGCAGTGCATGTTGCCAGCTGTACCGGGCTTATGCCGGTAAGCCCCGCCCCCATCGCGGTAAGCCCCGCCTCCGGCTCCGACGCTATGCCATGCAGTGCATGTTGCCAGCTGTACCGGGCTTATGCCGGTAAGCCCCGCCCCCATCGCGGTTAGACCCGCCTCCGGCTCCGACGCTATGCCATGCAGTGCATGTTGCCAGCTGTACCGAGCTTATGCCTGTAAGCCCCGCCCCCATCGCGGTAAGCCCCGCCTCCGGCTCCGACGCTATGCCATGCAGTGCATGTTGCCAGCTGTACCGGGCTTATGCCGGTAAGCCCCGCCCCCATCGCGGTAAGCCCCGCCCCGGCTCCGACGCTATGCCATGCACTTTATGTTGCCAACTGTATCGGCTTAAGCCGGTAAGCCCCGCACCCATTGCGGGGGCTTGTTTAAAAATACAAATGGCAGTGCAATGCCATGAGAAATAACAGCGGCCCCAGCGCGAAAAGAAAAAAAGTGTTGCGTCTGCTGAAGGGGTGGCAGTAAGCATTGCATGTTGCCAACAGTACCGGGCTTAAGCCGGTAGGCCCCGCCCCCTGCGCCAACTAAATGCTATGCAATCCTCTGTAATCCAATATATATATACATATTTTGTTTGTTTTTGGAAGGAAACCGGAGTACCCAGACGAAACCTACACAAACACAGAGAACATTCAAACTCTTCGCAGATGTTGCCCTTAGTGGGATTTGAACCCAGGACCACAGCGCTGCAAGGTTAGTGTGCTAACCACTGAGCCACCGTGCTGCCTCTACAGAAATATCATTTGAATGGGGGAATGTGTAAAAAAAATGGGGTTGCTATGCATGAGAAGCAACAGCCGACCAAGCGCCAAAGGAAATGAAGTGTTGCGTCTGCTGAAGAGGTGGCAGATAGCATTGCATGTTGCCATAGTTGCAAACTTTATCGGGCATGACGCGGTAAGCCCCGCCCCCCGGCTCCGACGCTATGCCATGCAGTGCATGTTGCCAGCTGTACCGGGCTTTTGCCGGTAAGCCCCGCCCCCATCGCGGTAAGCCCCGCCTCCGGCTCCGACGCCATGCCATGCAGTGCATGTTGCCAGCTGTACCGGGCTTATGCCGGTAAGCCCCGCCCCCATCGCGGTAAGCCCCGCCTCCGGGTCCTACGCCATGCCATGCAGTGCATGTTGCCAGCTGTACCGGGCTTATGCCGGTAAGCCCCGCCCCCATCGCGGTAAGCCCCGCCTCCGGCTCCGACGCCATGCCATGCAATGCATGTTGCCAGCTGTACCGGGCTTATGCCGGTAAGCCCCGCCCCCATCGCGGTAAGCCCCGCCTCCGGCTCCGACGCTACGCCATGCAGTGCATGTTGCCAGCTGTACCGAGCTTATGCCTGTAAGCCCCGCCCCCATCGCGGTAAGCCCCGCCTCCGGCTCCGACGCTATGCCATGCAGTGCATGTTGCCAGCTGTACCGGGCTTATGCCGGTAAGCCCCGCCCCCATCGCGGTAAGCCCCACCCCGGCTCCGACGCTATGCCATGCACTTTATGTTGCCAACTGTATCGGCTTAAGCCGGTAAGCCCCGCACCCATTGCGGGGGCTTGTTTAAAAATACAAATGGCAGTGCAATGCCATGAGAAATAACAGCGGCCCCAGCGCGAAAAGAAAAAAAGTGTTGCGTCTGCTGAAGGGGTGGCAGTAAGCATTGCATGTTGCCAGCTGTACCGGGCTTATGCCGGTAAGCCCCGCCCCCTGCGCCAACTAAATGCTATGCAATCCTCTGTAATCCAATATATACATATTTTGTTTGTTTCTGGAAGGAAACCGGAGTACCCAGACGAAACCTACACAAACACAGAGAACATTCAAACTCTTCGCAGATGTTGCCCTTAGTGGGATTTGAACCCAGGACCACAGCGCTGCAAGGTTAGTGTGCTAACCACTGAGCCACCGTGCTGCCTCTACAGAAATGTCATTTGAATGGGGGAATGTGTAAAAAAAATGGGGTTGCTATGCCATGAGAAGCAACAGCCGACCAAGCGCCAAAGGAAATGAAGTGTTGCGTCTGCTGAAGAGGTGGCAGATAGCACTGCATGTTGCCATAGTTGCAAACTTTATCGGGCATGACGCGGTAAGCCCCGCGCCCCCGCGCCGACGCTATGCAATGCAGTATGCAGTACCGGGCTTCAGCCGGTAAGCCCCGCCCCCATCGCGGTAAGCCCCGCCTCCGGCTCCGACGCTATGCCATGCAGTGCTTGTTGCCAGCTGTACCGGGCTTATGCCGTTAAGCCCCGCCCCCATCGCGGTAAGCCCCGCCTCCGGCTCCGACGCTATGCCATGCAGTGCATGTTGCCAGCTGTACCGGGCTTATGCCGGTAAGCCCCGCCCCCGGCTCCGACGCTATGCCACGCAGTGCATGTTGCCAGCTGTACCGGGCTTATGCCGGTAAGCCCCGCCCCCATCGCGGTAAGCCCCGCCTTCGGCTTCGACGCTATGACATGCAGTGCATGTTGCCAGCTGTACCGGGCTTATGCCGGTAAGCCCCGCCCCCATCGCGGTAAGCCGGTAAGCTTAAGCCGGTAAGCCCCGCCCCCATTGCGGGGGGCTTGTTTAAAAATACAAATGGCAGTACAATGCCATGAGAAGTAACAGCGGCCCCAGCGCCGAAAGAAAAAAAGTGTTGCGTCTGCTGAAGAGGTAGCACTAAGCATTGCATGTTGCCAACAGTACCGGGCTTAAGCTGGTAGGCCCCGCCCCCTGCGCCAACACAATGCTATGCAATCCTCTGTAATCCAATATATATATTTTATGCTTGTTTTTGGAAGGAAACCGGAGTACCCAGACGAAACCTACACAAACACAGAGAACATTCAAACTCTTTGCAGATGTTGCCCTTAGTGGGATTTGAACAGAGGAACACAGCGCTGCAAGGCTAGTGTGCTAACCACTGAGCCACCGTGCTGCCTCTTCAGAAATGACATTTGAATGGGGGAATGTGTAAAAAAAATGGGGTTGCTATGCCATGAGAAGCAACAGCCGACCAAGCGCCAAAGGAAATGAAGTGTTGCGTCTGCTGAAGAGGTGGCAGATAGCATTGCATGTTGCCATAGTTGCAAACTTTATCGGGCATGACGCGGTAAGCCCCGCCCCCCCGGCTCCGACGCTATGCCATGCAGTGCATGTTGCCAGCTGTACCGGGTTTATGCCGGTAAGCCCCGCCCCCATCGCGGTAAGCCCCGCCTCCGGCTCCGACGCCATGCCATGCAGTGCATGTTGCCAGCTGTACCGGGCTTATGCCGGTAAGCCCCGCCCCAATCGCGGTAAGCCCCGCCTCCGGCTCCGACGCCATGCCATTCAGTGCATGTTGCCAGCTGTACCGGGCTTATGCCGGTAAGCCCCGCCCCCATCGCGGTAAGCCCCGCCTCCGGCTCCGACGCTACGCCATGCAGTGCATGTTGCCAGCTGTACCGGGCTTATGCCGGTAAGCCCCGTCCCCATCGCGGTAAGCCCCGCCTCCGGCTCCGACGCTATGCCATGCAGTGCATGTTGCCAGCTGTACCTGGCTTATGCCGGTAAGCCCCGCCCCCATCGCGGTAAGCCCCGCCTCCGGCTCCGACGCTATGCCATGCAGTGCATGTTGCCAGCTGTCCCGGGCTAATGCCGGTAAGCCCCGCCCCCATCGCGGTGAGCCCCGCCTCCTGCTCCGACGCTATGCCATGCAGTGCATGTTTCCAGCTGTACCGGGCTTATGCCGGTAAGCCCCGCCCCCGGCTCCGACGCTATGCCACGCAGTGCATGTTGCCAGCTGTACCGGGCTTATGCCGGTAAGCCCCGCCCCCATCGCGGTAAGCCCCGCCTCCGGCTCCGACGCCATGCCATGCAGTGCATGTTGCCAGCTGTACCGGGCTTTTGCCGGTAAGCCCCGCCCCCATCGCGGTAAGCCCCGCCTCCGGCTCCGACGCCATGCCATGCAGTGCATGTTGCCAGCTGTACCGGGCTTATGCCGGTAAGCCCCGCCCCCATCGCGGTAAGCCCCGCCTTCGGCTCCGACGCTATGCCATGCAGTGCATGTTGCCAGCTGTACCGGGCTTATGCCGGTAAGCCCCGCCCCCATCGCGGTAAGCCCCGCCTCCTGCTCCGACGCTATGCCATGCAGTGCATGTTTCCAGCTGTACCGGGCTTATGCCGGTAAGCCCCGCCCCCGGCTCCGACGCTATGCCACGCAGTGCATGTTGCCAGCTGTACCGGGCTTATGCCGGTAAGCCCCGCCCCCATCGCGGTAAGCCCCGCCTCCGGCTCCGACGCTATGCCATGCAGTGCATGTTGCCAGCTGTACCGGGCTTATGCCGGTAAGCCCCGCCCCCATCGCGGTTAGACCCGCCTCCGGCTCCGACGCTATGCCATGCAGTGCATGTTGCCAGCTGTACCGAGCTTATGCCTGTAAGCCCCGCCCCCATCGCGGTAAGCCCCGCCTCCGGCTCCGACGCTATGCCATGCAGTGCATGTTGCCAGCTGTACCGGGCTTATGCCGGTAAGCCCCGCCCCCATCGCGGTAAGCCCCGCCCCGGCTCCGACGCTATGCCATGCACTTTATGTTGCCAACTGTATCGGCTTAAGCCGGTAAGCCCCGCACCCATTGCGGGGGCTTGTTTAAAAATACAAATGGCAGTGCAATGCCATGAGAAATAACAGCGGCCCCAGCGCGAAAAGAAAAAAAGTGTTGCGTCTGCTGAAGGGGTGGCAGTAAGCATTGCATGTTGCCATCAGTACCGGGCTTAAGCCGGTAGGCCCCGCCCCCTGCGCCAACTAAATGCTATGCAATCCTCTGTAATCCAATATATATATACATATTTTGTTTGTTTTTGGAAGGAAACCGGAGTACCCAGACGAAACCTACACAAACACAGAGAACATTCAAACTCTTCGCAGATGTTGCCCTTAGTGGGATTTGAACCCAGGACCACAGCGCTGCAAGGTTAGTGTGCTAACCACTGAGCCACCGTGCTGCCTCTACAGAAATATCATTTGAATGGGGGAATGTGTAAAAAAAATGGGGTTGCTATGCATGAGAAGCAACAGCCGACCAAGCGCCAAAGGAAATGAAGTGTTGCGTCTGCTGAAGAGGTGGCAGATAGCATTGCATGTTGCCATAGTTGCAAACTTTATCGGGCATGACGCGGTAAGCCCCGCCCTCCGGCTCCGACGCCATGCCATGCAGTGCATGTTGCCAGCTGTACCGGGCTTATGCCGGTAAGCCCCGCCCCCATCGCGGTAAGCCCCGCCTCCGGCTCCGACGCCATGCCATGCAGTGCATGTTGCCAGCTGTACCGGGCTTATGCCGGTAAGCCCCGCCCCCATCGCGGTAAGCCCCGCCTCCGGGTCCTACGCCATGCCATGCAGTGCATGTTGCCAGCTGTACCGGGCTTATGCCGGTAAGCCCCGCCCCCATCGCGGTAAGCCCCGCCTCCGGCTCCGACGCCATGCCATGCAATGCATGTTGCCAGCTGTACCGGGCTTATGCCGGTAAGCCCCGCCCCCATCGCGGTAAGCCCCGCCTCCGGCTCCGACGCTACGCCATGCAGTGCATGTTGCCAGCTGTACCGAGCTTATGCCTGTAAGCCCCGCCCCCATCGCGGTAAGCCCCGCCTCCGGCTCCGACGCTATGCCATGCAGTGCATGTTGCCAGCTGTACCGGGCTTATGCCGGTAAGCCCCGCCCCCATCGCGGTAAGCCCCACCCCGGCTCCGACGCTATGCCATGCACTTTATGTTGCCAACTGTATCGGCTTAAGCCGGTAAGCCCCGCACCCATTGCGGGGGCTTGTTTAAAAATACAAATGGCAGTGCAATGCCATGAGAAATAACAGCGGCCCCAGCGCGAAAAGAAAAAAAGTGTTGCGTCTGCTGAAGGGGTGGCAGTAAGCATTGCATGTTGCCAACAGTACCGGGCTTAGGCCGGTAAGCCCCGCCCCCTGCGCCAACTAAATGCTATGCAATCCTCTGTAATCCAATATATACATATTTTGTTTGTTTCTGGAAGGAAACCGGAGTACCCAGACGAAACCTACACAAACACAGAGAACATTCAAACTCTTCGCAGATGTTGCCCTTAGTGGGATTTGAACCCAGGACCACAGCGCTGCAAGGTTAGTGTGCTAACCACTGAGCCACCGTGCTGCCTCTACAGAAATGTCATTTGAATGGGGGAATGTGTAAAAAAAATGGGGTTGCTATGCCATGAGAAGCAACAGCCGACCAAGCGCCAAAGGAAATGAAGTGTTGCGTCTGCTGAAGAGGTGGCAGATAGCATTGCATGTTGCCATAGTTGCAAACTTTATCGGGCATGACGCGGTAAGCCCCGCGCCCCCGCGCCGACGCTATGCAATGCAGTATGCAGTACCGGGCTTCAGCCGGTAAGCCCCGCCCCCATCGCGGTAAGCCCCGCCTCCGGCTCCGACGCTATGCCATGCAGTGCATGTTGCCAGCTGTACCGGGCTTATGCCGTTAAGCCCCGCCCCCATCGCGGTAAGCCCCGCCTCCGGCTCCGACGCTATGCCATGCAGTGCATGTTGCCAGCTGTACCGGGCTTATGCCGGTAAGCCCCGCCACCGGCTCCGACGCTATGCCACGCAGTGCATGTTGCCAGCTGTACCGGGCTTATGCCGGTAAGCCCCGCCCCCATCGCGGTAAGCCCCGCCTTCGGCTTCGACGCTATGCCATGCAGTGCATGTTGCCAGCTGTACCGGGCTTATGCCGGTAAGCCCCGCCCCCATCGCGGTAAGCCGGTAAGCTTAAGCCGGTAAGCCCCGCCCCCATTGCGGGGGGCTTGTTTAAAAATACAAATGGCAGTACAATGCCATGAGAAGTAACAGCGGCCCCAGCGCCGAAAGAAAAAAAGTGTTGCGTCTGCTGAAGAGGTAGCAGTAAGCATTGCATGTTGCCAACAGTACCGGGCTTAAGCTGGTAGGCCCCGCCCCCTGCGCCAACACAATGCTATGCAATCCTCTGTAATCCAATATATATATATATATATTTTATGCTTGTTTTTGGAAGGAAACCGGAGTACCCAGACGAAACCTACACAAACACAGAGAACATTCAAACTCTTCGCAGATGTTTCCCTTAGTGGGATTTGAACCCAGGACCACAGCGCTGCAAGGCTAGTGTGCTAACCACTGAGCCACCGTGCTGCCTCTTCAGAAATGTCATTTGAATGGGGGAATGTGTAAAAAAAATGGGGTTGCTATGCCATGAGAAGCAACAGCCGACCAAGCGCCAAAGGAAATGAAGTGTTGCGTCTGCTGAAGAGGTGGCAGATAGCATTGCATGTTGCCATAGTTGCAAACTTTATCGGGCATGACGCGGTAAGCCCCGCCCCCGGCTCCGACGCTATGCCACGCAGTGCATGTTGCCAGCTGTACCGGGCTTATGCCGGTAAGCCCCGCCCCCATCGCGGTAAGCCCCGCCTTCGGCTTCGACGCCATGCCATGCAGTGCATGTTGCCAGCTGTACCGGGCTTATGCCGGTAAGCCCCGCCCCCATCGCGGTAAGCCGGTAAGCTTAAGCCGGTAAGCCCCGCCCCCATTGCGGGGGGCTTGTTTAAAAATACAAATGGCAGTACAATGCCATGAGAAGTAACAGCGGCCCCAGCGCCGAAAGAAAAAAAGTGTTGCGTCTGCTGAAGAGGTAGCACTAAGCATTGCATGTTGCCAACAGTACCGGGCTTAAGCTGGTAGGCCCCGCCCCCTGCGCCAACACAATGCTATGCAATCCTCTGTAATCCAATATATATATATATATATATTTTATGCTTGTTTTTGGAAGGAAACCGGAGTACCCAGACGAAACCTACACAAACACAGAGAACATTCAAACTCTTCGCAGATGTTTCCCTTAGTGGGATTTGAACCCAGGACCACAGCGCTGCAAGGCTAGTGTGCTAACCACTGAGCCACCGTGCTGCCTCTTCAGAAATGTCATTTGAATGGGGGAATGTGTAAAAAAAATGGGGTTGCTATGCCATGAGAAGCAACAGCCGACCAAGCGCCAAAGGAAATGAAGTGTTGCGTCTGCTGAAGAGGTGGCAGATAGCATTGCATGTTGCCATAGTTGCAAACTTTATCGGGCATGACGCGGTAAGCCCCGCCCCCCCGGCTCCGACGCTATGCCATGCAGTGCATGTTGCCAGCTGTACCGGGCTTATGCCGGTAAGCCCCGCCCCCATCGCGGTAAGCCCCGCCTCCGGCTCCGACGCCATGCCATGCAGTGCATGTTGCCAGCTGTACCGGGCTTATGCCGGTAAGCCCCGCCCCAATCGCGGTAAGCCCCGCCTCCGGCTCCGACGCCATGCCATTCAGTGCATGTTGCCAGCTGTACCGGGCTTATGCCGGTAAGCCCCGCCCCCATCGCGGTAAGCCCCGCCTCCGGCTCCGACGCTACGCCATGCAGTGCATGTTGCCAGCTGTACCGGGCTTATGCCGGTAAGCCCCGTCCCCATCGCGGTAAGCCCCGCCTCCGGCTCCGACGCTATGCCATGCAGTGCATGTTGCCAGCTGTACCTGGCTTATGCCGGTGAGCCCCGCCCCCATCGCGGTAAGCCCCGCCTTCGGCTCCGACGCTATGCCATGCAGTGCATGTTGCCAGCTGTACCGGGCTTATGCCGGTAAGCCCCGCCCCCATCGCGGTAAGCCCCGCCTCCTGCTCCGACGCTATGCCATGCAGTGCATGTTTCCAGCTGTACCGGGCTTATGCCGGTAAGCCCCGCCCCCGGCTCCGACGCTATGCCACGCAGTGCATGTTGCCAGCTGTACCGGGCTTATGCCGGTACGCCCCGCCCCCATCGCGGTAAGCCCCGCCTCCGGCTCCGACGCCATGCCATGCAGTGCATGTTGCCAGCTGTACCGGGCTTTTGCCGGTAAGCCCCGCCCCCATCGCGGTAAGCCCCGCCTCCGGCTCCGACGCCATGCCATGCAGTGCATGTTGCCAGCTGTACCGGGCTTATGCCGGTAAGCCCCGCCCCCATCGCGGTAAGCCCCGCCTCCGGCTCCGACGCTATGCCATGCAGTGCATGTTGCCAGCTGTACCGGGCTTATGCCGGTAAGCCCCGCCCCCATCGCGGTAAGCCCCGCCTCCTGCTCCGACGCTATGCCATGCAGTGCATGTTTCCAGCTGTACCGGGCTTATGCCGGTAAGCCCCGCCCCCGGCTCCGACGCTATGCCACGCAGTGCATGTTGCCAGCTGTACCGGGCTTATGCCGGTAAGCCCCGCCCCCATCGCGGTAAGCCCCGCCTCCGGCTCCGACGCTATGCCATGCAGTGCATGTTGCCAGCTGTACCGAGCTTATGCCTGTAAGCCCCGCCCCCATCGCGGTAAGCCCCGCCTCCGGCTCCGACGCTACGCCATGCAGTGCATGTTGCCAGCTGTACCGGGCTTATGCCGGTAAGCCCCGCCCCCATCGCGGTAAGCCCCGCCCCGGCTCCGACGCTATGCCATGCACTTTATGTTGCCAACTGTACCGGCTTAAGCCGGTAAGCCCCGCCCCCATTGCGGGGGCTTGTTTAAAAATACAAATGACAGTACAATGCCATGGGAAGTAACAGCGGCCCCAGCGCCGAAAGAAAAAAAGTGTTGCGTCTGCTGAAGGGGTGGCAATAAGCATTGCATGTTGCCAACAGTACCGGGCTTAAGCCGGTAGGCCCCGCCCCCTGCGCCAACTAAATGCTATGCAATCCTCTGTAATCCAATATATATATACATATTTTGTTTGTTTTTGGAAGGAAACCGGAGTACCCAGACGAAACCTACACAAACACAGAGAACATTCAAACTCTTCGCAGATGTTGCCCTGAGTGGGATTTGAACCCAGGACCACAGCGCAAAAAGAAAAAAAAGTGTTGCGTCTGCTGAAGGAGTGGCAGTAAGCATTGCATGTTGCGGAGTACCCAGACGAAACCTACACAAACACAGACAACATTCAAACTCTTTGCAGATGTTGCCCTTAGTGGGATTTGAACCCAGGACCACAGCGCTGCAAGGCTAGTGTGCTAACCACTGAGCCACCGTACTGCCTCTACAGAAATGCCATTTGAATGGGGGCATGTGTAAAAAAATGGGGTTGCTATGCCATGAGAAGCAACAGCCGACCAAGCGCCAAAGGAAATGAAGTGTTGCGTCTGCTGAAGAGGTGGCAGATAGCATTGCATGTTGCCATAGTTGCAAACTTTATCGGGCATGACGCGGTAAGCCCCGCCCCCCGGCTCCGACGCTATGCCATGCAGTGCATGTTGCCAGCTGTACCGGGCTTATGCCGGTAAGCCCCGCCCCCATCGCGGTAAGCCCCGCCTCCGGCTCCGACGCCATGCCATGCAGTGCATGTTGCCAGCTGTACCGGGCTTATGCCGGTAAGCCCCGCCCCCATCGCGGTAAGCCCCGCCTCCGGGTCCTACGCCATGCCATGCAGTGCATGTTGCCAGCTGTACCGGGCTTATGCTGGTAAGCCCCGCCCCCATCGCGGTAAGCCCCGCCTCCGGCTCCGACGCCATGCCATGCAGTGCATGTTGCCAGCTGTACCGGGCTTATGCCGGTAAGCCCCGCCCCCATCGCGGTAAGCCCCGCCTCCGGCTCCGACGCTACGCCATGCAGTGCATGTTGCCAGCTGTACCGAGCTTATGCCTGTAAGCCCCGCCCCCATCGCGGTAAGCCCCGCCTCCGGCTCCGACGCTATGCCATGCAGTGCATGTTGCCAGCTGTACCGGGCTTATGCCGGTAAGCCCCGCCCCCATCGCGGTAAGCCCCGCCCCGGCTCCGACGCTATGCCATGCACTTTATGTTGCCAACTGTACCGGCTTAAGCCGGTAAGCCCCGCCCCCATTGCGGGGGGCTTGTTTAAAAATACAAATGACAGTACAATGCCATGGGAAGTAACAGCGGCCCCAGCGCCGAAAGAAAAAAAGTGTTGCGTCTGCTGAAGAGGTGGCAATAAGCATTGCATGTTGCCAACAGTACCGGGCTTAAGCCGGTAGGCCCCGCCCCCTGCGCCAAGACAATGCTATGCAATCCTCTGTAATCCAATATATATATATATATATTATGTTTGTTTTTGGAAGGAAACCGGAGTACCCTGACGAAACCTACACAAACACAGAAAACATTCAAACTCTTTGCAGATGTTGCCCTTAGTGGGATTTGAACCCAGGACCACAGCGCTGCAAGGCTAGTGTGCTAACCACTGAGCCACCGTGCTGCCTCTACAGAAATGTCATTTGAATGGGGGAATGTGTAAAAAAAATGGGGTTGCTATGCCATGAGAAGCAACAGCCGACCAAGCGCCAAAGGAAATGAAGTGTTGCGTCTGCTGAAGAGGTGGCAGATAGCATTGCATGTTGCCATAGTTGCAAACTTTATCGGGAATGACGCGGTAAGCCCCGCCCCCCTTGCTCCGACGCTATGCCATGCAGTGCATGTTGCCAGCTGTACCGGGCTTATGCCGGTAAGCCCCGCCCCCATCGCGGTAAGCCCCGCCTCCGGCTCCGACGCTATGCCATGCAGTGCATGTTGCCAGCTGTACCGAGCTTATGCCTGTAAGCCCCGCCCCCATCGCGGTAAGCCCCACCTCCGGCTCCGACGCTATGCCATGCAGTGCATGTTGCCAGCTGTACCGGGCTTATGCCGGTAAGCCCCGCCCCCATCGCGGTAAGCCCCGCCCCGGCTCCGACGCTATGCCATGCACTTTATGTTGCCAACTGTATCGGCTTAAGCCGGTAAGCCCCGCACCCATTGCGGGGGCTTGTTTAAAAATACAAATGGCAGTGCAATGCCATGAGAAATAACAGCGGCCCCAGCGCGAAAAGAAAAAAAGTGTTGCGTCTGCTGAAGGGGTGGCAGTAAGCATTGCATGTTGCCAACAGTACCGGGCTTAAAGAGAACCTATCATCTAAATTTCACTGTCCCTAATATTAAAGTATATCTTTCCCTAAGTCTATCCATGAAGATACAGACTGCCTTTGCAGTCTGTATCTTATGCCTTACCTACTCTTTCGAATCTCTGTAAGCAAGGCCGGGCGCCGCCATCTTGATGACGTCATTTGCGTTCCACCGTTGGAACGCAAGTTGCGTCATCAAGATGGCGGCGCCTGGCCTTGCTTGCACAGAAACAGAGGATTAGGTAAAGTAGAAGATACAGACTGTAAAGGCAGTCTGTATCTTCATGAAGTCTATTTATGAAGATACAGACTGCCTTTGCAGTCTGTATCTTATGCCTTACCTACTACTTCGTGCCGGTGCAGCAGGGCCGGCGCCGCCATCTTGATTACGTCTTTGCGTTCCACCGCTGGAACGCAAGTTACGTCATCAAGATGGCGGCGCCGGCCTTGCTGCACAGAACAGAGTAAGTAAAGTAGAAGATACAGACTGTAAAGGCAGTCTGTATCTTCATGAAGTCTATTTATGAAGATACAGACTGTCTTTACAGTCTGTATCTTCTACTTTACCTAATCCTCCGTTCTGTGCAGCAAGGCCGGCGCCGCCATCTTGATGACGTAACTTGCGTTCCAGCGGTGGAACGCAAAGACGTAATCAAGATGGCGGCGCCGGCCCTGCTGCACCGGCACAGAGTAGTAGGTAAGGCATAAGATACAGACTGCAAAGGCAGTCTGTATCTTCATAAATAGACTTCATGAAGATACAGACTGCCTTTACAGTCTTATACTTTACCTAATCCGCTTGTTTGGTGTAGCTAGGCCGGGGGGGGGGGCGCCATCTTGAAGACGTGACTTGCGTTCCAGCGGTGGAACGCAAGTGACGTCATCAAGATGGCGGGCCCCCACCGGCCTTGCTGCCGCTCTGCATGACGGGAGTTTGCTGTCTCGCGCCGGCTCTTTTGAAAAGAGCCGGCGCGAGGCAGGAAAGTAAAACAGAAATATTTGAAAAACGCAGCTTTAAAATTAATTAATTATATTTACAAATATTGTTAAAATTAAGATTTACATCTAATTAGGGAATAAAAAAAAATTCATTTTCGCCCGTGATTGGTTCTCTTTAAGCCGGTAGGCCCCGCCCCCTGCGCCAACTAAATGCTATGCAATCCTCTGTAATCCAATATATATATACATATTTTGTTTGTTTTTGGAAGGAAACCGGAGTACCCAGACGAAACCTACACAAACACAGAGAACATTCAAACTCTTCGCAGATGTTGCCCTTAGTGGGATTTGAACCCAGGACCACAGCGCTGCAAGGTTAGTGTGCTAACCACTGAGCCACCGTGCTGCCTCTACAGAAATGTCATTTGAATGGGGGAATGTGTAAAAAAAATGGGGTTGCTATGCCATGAGAAGCATTAGCCGACCAAGCGCCAAAGGAAATGAAGTGTTGCGTCTGCTGAAGAGGTGGCAGATAGCATTGCATGTTGCCATAGTTGCAAACTTTATCGGGCATGACGCGGTAAGCCCCGCCCCCCGGCTCCGACGCTATGCCATGCAGTGCATGTTGCCAGCTGTACCGGGCTTTTGCCGGTAAGCCCCGCCCCCATCGCAGTAAGCCCCGCCTCCGGCTCCGACGCCATGCCATGCAGTGCATGTTGCCAGCTGTACCGGGCTTATGCCGGTAAGCCCCGCCCCCATCGCGGTAAGCCCCGCCTCCGGGTCCTACGCCATGCCATGCAGTGCATGTTGCCAGCTGTACCGGGCTTATGCCGGTAAGCCCCGCCCCCATCGCGGTAAGCCCCGCCTCCGGCTCCGACGCCATGCCATGCAGTGCATGTTGCCAGCTGTACCGGGCTTATGCCGGTAAGCCCCGCCCCCATCGCGGTAAGCCCCGCCTCCGGCTCCGACGCTACGCCATGCAGTGCATGTTGCCAGCTGTACCGAGCTTATGCCTGTAAGCCCCGCCCCCATCGCGGTAAGCCCCGCCTCCGGCTCCGACGCTATGCCATGCAGTGCATGTTGCCAGCTGTACCGGGCTTATGCCGGTAAGCCCCGCCCCCATCGCGGTAAGCCCCGCCCCGGCTCCGACGCTATGCCATGCACTTTATGTTGCCAACTGTATCGGCTTAAGCCGGTAAGCCCCGCACCCATTGCGGGGGCTTGTTTAAAAATACAAATGGCAGTGCAATGCCATGAGAAATAACAGCGGCCCCAGCGCCAAAAGAAAAAAAGTGTTGCGTCTGCTGAAGGAGTGGCAGTAAGCATTGCATGTTGCCAACAGTACCGGGCTTAAGCCGGAGTACCCAGACGAAACCTACACAATCACAGAGAACATTCAAACTCTTTGCAGATGTTGCCCTTAGTGGGATTTGAACCCAGGACCACAGCGCTGCAAGGCTAGTGTGCTAACCAATGAGCCACCGTGCTGCCTCTACAAAAATGTCATTTGAATAGGGGAATGTGTAAAAAAAATGGGGTTGCTATGCCATGAGAAGCAACAGCCGACCAAGCGCCAAAGGAAATGAAGTGTTGCGTCTGCTGAAGAGGTGGCAGATAGCATTGCATGTTGCCATAGTTGCAAACTTTATCGGGCATGACGCGGTAAGCCCCGCCCCCCCGGCTCCGACGCTATGCCATGCAGTGCATGTTGCCAGCTGTACCGGGCTTATGCCGGTAAGCCCCGCCCCCATCGCGGTAAGCCCCGCCTCCGGCTCCGACGCCATGCCATGCAGTGCATGTTGCCAGCTGTACCGGGCTTATGCCGGTAAGCCCCGCCCCCATCGCGGTAAGCCCCGCCTCCGGCTCCGACGCTACGCCATGCAGTGCATGTTGCCAACTGTATCGGCTTAAGCCGGTAAGCCCCGCACCCATTGCGGGGGCTTGTTTAAAAATACAAATGGCAGTGCAATGCCATGAGAAATAACAGCGGCCCCAGCGCGAAAAGAAAAAAAGTGTTGCGTCTGCTGAAGGGGTGGCAGTAAGCATTGCATGTTGCCAACAGTACCGGGCTTAAGCCGGTAGGCCCCGCCCCCTGCGCCAACTAAATGCTATGCAATCCTCTGTAATCCAATATATATATACATATTTTGTTTGTTTTTGGAAGGAAACCGGAGTACCCAGACGAAACCTACACAAACACAGAGAACATTCAAACTCTTCGCAGATGTTGCCCTTAGTGGGATTTGAACCCAGGACCACAGCGCTGCAAGGTTAGTGTGCTAACCACTGAGCCACCGTGCTGCCTCTACAGAAATGTCATTTGAATGGGGGAATGTGTAAAAAAAATGGGGTTGCTATGCCATTAGAAGCAACAGCCGACCAAGCGCCAAAGGAAATGAAGTGTTGCGTCTGCTGAAGAGGTGGCAGATAGCATTGCATGTTGCCATAGTTGCAAACTTTATCGGGCATGACGCGGTAAGCCCCGCGCCCCCGCGCCGACGCTATGCAATGCAGTATGCAGTACCGGGCTACAGCCGGTAAGCCCCGCCCCCATCGCGGTAAGCCCCGCCTCCGGCTCCGACGCTATGCCATGCAGTGCATGTTGCCAGCTGTACCGGGCTTATGCCGGTAAGCCCCGCCCCCATCGCGGTAAGCCCCGCCTCCGGCTCCGACGCTATGCCATGCAGTGCATGTTGCCAGCTGTACCGGGCTTATGCCGGTAAGCCCCGCCCCCGGCTCCGACGCTATGCCACGCAGTGCATGTTGCCAGCTGTACCGGGCTTATGCCGGTAAGCCCCGCCCCCATCGCGGTAAGCCCCGCCTCCGGCTCCGACGCCATGCCATGCAGTGCATGTTGCCAGCTGTACCGGGCTTATGCCGGTAAGCCCCGCCCCAATCGCGGTAAGCCCCGCCTCCCGCTCCGACGCTACGCCATGCAGTGCATGTTGCCAGCTGTACCGAGCTTATGCCTGTAAGCCCCGCCCCCATCGCGGTAAGCCCCGCCTCCGGCTCAGACGCTATGCCATGCAGTGCATGTTGCCAGCTGTACCGGGCTTATGCCGCTAAGCCCCGCCCCCATCGCGGTAAGCCCCGCCCCGGCTCCGACGCTATGCCATGCACTTTATGTTGCCAACTGTATCGGCTTAAGCCGGTAAGCCCCGCACCCATTGCGGGGGCTTGTTTAAAAATACAAATGGCAGTGCAATGCCATGAGAAATAACAGCGGCCCCAGCGCCAAAAGAAAAAAAGTGTTGCGTCTGCTGAAGGAGTGGCAGTAAGCATTGCATGTTGCCAACAGTACCGGGCTTAAGCCGGAGTACCCAGACGAAACCTACACAATCACAGAGAACATTCAAACTCTTTGCAGATGTTGCCCTTAGTGGGATTTGAACCCAGGACCACAGCGCTGCAAGGCTAGTGTGCTAACCACTGAGCCACCGTGCTGCCTCTACAGAAATGTCATTTGAATGGGGAAATGTGTAAAAAAAAATGGGGTTGCTATGCCATGAGAAGCAACAGCCGACCAAGCGCCAAAGGAAATGAAGTGTTGCGTCTGCTGAAGAGGTGGCAGATAGCATTGCATGTTGCCATAGTTGCAAACTTTATCGGGCATGACGCGGTAAGCTTCGCCCCCCCGGCTCCGACGCTATGCCATGCAGTGCATGTTGCCAGCTGTACCGGGCTTATGCCGGTAAGCCCCGCCCCCATCGCGGTAAGCCCCGCCTCCGGCTCCGACGCCATGCCATGCAGTGCATGTTGCCAGCTGTACCGGGCTTATGCCGGTAAGCCCCGCCTCCGGCTCCGACGCCATGCCATGCAGTGCATGTTGCCAGCTGTACCGGGCTTATGCCGGTAAGCCCCGCCCCCATCGCGGTAAGCCCCGCCTCCGGCTCCGACGCTACGCCATGCAGTGCATGTTGCCAGCTGTACCGGGCTTATGCCGGTAAGCCCCGTCCCCATCGCGGTAAGCCCCGCCTCCGGCTCCGACGCTATGCCATGCAGTGCATGTTGCCAGCTGTACCGGGCTTATGCCGGTAAGCCCCGCCCCCATCGCGGTAAGCCCCGCCTTCGGCTCCGACGCTATGCCATGCAGTGCATGTTGCCAGCTGTACCGGGCTTATGCCGGTAAGCCCCGCCCCCATCGCGGTAAGCCCCGCCTCCGGCTCCGACGCTATGCCATGCAGTGCATGTTTCGAGCTGTACCGGGCTTATGCCGGTAAGCCCCGCCCCCGGCTCCGACGCTATGCCACGCAGTGCATGTTGCCAGCTGTACCGGGCTTATGCCGGTAAGCCCCGCCCCCATCGCGGTTAGACCCGCCTCCGGCTCCGACGCCATGCCATGCAGTGCATGTTGCCAGCTGTACCGAGCTTATGCCTGTAAGCCCCGCCCCCATCGCGGTAAGCCCCGCCTCCGGCTCCGACGCTATGCCATGCAGTGCATGTTGCCAGCTGTACCGGGCTTATGCCGGTAAGCCCCGCCCCCATCGCGGTAAGCCCCGCCCCGGCTCCGACGCTATGCCATGCACTTTATGTTGCCAACTGTATCGGCTTAAGCCGGTAAGCCCCGCACCCATTGCGGGGGCTTGTTTAAAAATACAAATGGCAGTGCAATGCCATGAGAAATAACAGCGGCCCCAGCGCGAAAAGAAAAAAAGTGTTGCGTCTGCTGAAGGGGTGGCAGTAAGCATTGCATGTTGCCAACAGTACCGGGCTTAAGCCGGTAGGCCCCGCCCCCTGCGCCAACTAAATGCTATGCAATCCTCTGTAATCCAATATATATATACATATTTTGTTTGTTTTTGGAAGGAAACCGGAGTACCCAGACGAAACCTAAACAAACACAGAGAACATTCAAACTCTTCGCAGATGTTGCCCTTAGTGAGATTTGAACCCAGGACCACAGCGCTGCAAGGTTAGTGTGCTAACCACTGAGCCACCGTGCTGCCTCTACAGAAATGTCATTTGAATGGGGGAATGTGTAAAAAAAATGGGGTTGCTATGCCATGAGAAGCAACAGCCGACCAAGCGCCAAAGGAAATGAAGTGTTGCGTCTGCTGAAGAGGTGGCAGATAGCATTGCATGTTGCCATAGTTGCAAACTTTATCGGGCATGACGCGGTAAGCCCCGCCCCCCGGCTCCGACGCTATGCCATGCAGTGCATGTTGCCAGCTGTACCGGGCTTTTGCCGGTAAGCCCCGCCCCCATCGCGGTAAGCCCCGCCTCCGGCTCCGACGCCATGCCATGCAGTGCATGTTGCCAGCTGTACCATGCTTATGCCGGTAAGCCCCGCCCCCATCGCGGTAAGCCCCGCCTCCGGGTCCTACGCCATGCCATGCAGTGCATGTTGCCAGCTGTACCGGGCTTATGCCGGTAAGCCCCGCCCCCATCGCGGTAAGCCCCGCCTCCGGCTCCGACGCCATGCCATGCAGTGCATGTTGCCAGCTGTACCGGGCTTATGCCGGTAAGCCCCGCCCCCATCGCGGTAAGCCCCGCCTCCGGCTCCGACGCTACGCCATGCAGTGCATGTTGCCAGCTGTACCGAGCTTATGCCTGTAAGCCCCGCCCCCATCGCGGTAAGCCCCGCCTCCGGCTCCGACGCTATGCCATGCAGTGCATGTTGCCAGCTGTACCGGGCTTATGCCGGTACGCCCCGCCCCCATCGCGGTAAGCCCCACCCCGGCTCCGACGCTATGCCATGCACTTTATGTTGCCAACTGTATCGGCTTAAGCCGGTAAGCCCCGCACCCATTGCGGGGGCTTGTTTAAAAATACAAATGGCAGTGCAATGCCATGAGAAATAACAGCGGCCCCAGCGCGAAAAGAAAAAAAGTGTTGCGTCTGCTGAAGGGGTGGCAGTAAGCATTGCATGTTGCCAACAGTACAGGGCTTAAGCCGGTAAGCCCCGCCCCCTGCGCCAACTAAATGCTATGCAATCCTCTGTAATCCAATATATACATATTTTGTTTGTTTTTGGAAGGAAACCGGAGTACCCAGACGAAACCTACACAAACACAGAGAACATTCAAACTCTTCGCAGATGTTGCCCTTAGTGGGATTTGAACCCAGGACCACAGCGCTGCAAGGTTAGTGTGCTAACCACTGAGCCACCGTGCTGCCTCTACAGAAATGTCATTTGAATGGGGGAATGTGTAAAAAAAATGGGGTTGCTATGCCATGAGAAGCAACAGCCGACCAAGCGCCAAAGGAAATGAAGTGTTGCGTCTGCTGAAGAGGTGGCAGATAGCACTGCATGTTGCCATAGTTGCAAACTTTATCGGGCATGACGCGGTAAGCCCCGCGCCCCCGCGCCGACGCTATGCAATGCAGTATGCAGTACCGGGCTTCAGCCGGTAAGCCCCGCCCCCATCGCGGTAAGCCCCGCCTCCGGCTCTGACGCTATGCCATGCAGTGCATGTTGCCAGCTGTACCGGGCTTATGCCGGTAAGCCCCGCCCCCATCGCGGTAAGCCCCGCCTCCGGCTCCGACGCTATGCCATGCAGTGCATGTTGCCAGCTGTACCGGGCTTATGCCGGTAAGCCCCGCCCCCGGCTCCGACGCTATGCCACGCAGTGCATGTTGCCAGCTGTACCGGGCTTATGCCGGTAAGCCCCGCCCCCATCGCGGTAAGCCCCGCCTTCGGCTTCGACGCTATGCCATGCAGTGCATGTTGCCAGCTGTACCGGGCTTATGCCGGTAAGCCCCGCCCCCATCGCGGTAAGCCGGTAAGCTTAAGCCGGTAAGCCCCGCCCCCATTGCGGGGGGCTTGTTTAAAAATACAAATGGCAGTACAATGCCATGAGAAGTAACAGCGGCCCCAGCGCCGAAAGAAAAAAAGTGTTGCGTCTGCTGAAGAGGTAGCAGTAAGCATTGCATGTTGCCAACAGTACCGGGCTTAAGCTGGTAGGCCCCGCCCCCTGCGCCAACACAATGCTATGCAATCCTCTGTAATCCAATATATATATATATATATATTTTATGCTTGTTTTTGGAAGGAAACCGGAGTACCCAGACGAAACCTACACAAACACAGAGAACATTCAAACTCTTCGCAGATGTTTCCCTTAGTGGGATTTGAACCCAGGACCACAGCGCTGCAAGGCTAGTGTGCTAACCACTGAGCCACCGTGCTGCCTCTTCAGAAATGTCATTTGAATGGGGGAATGTGTAAAAAAAATGGGGTTGCTATGCCATGAGAAGCAACAGCCGACCAAGCGCCAAAGGAAATGAAGTGTTGCGTCTGCTGAAGAGGTGGCAGATAGCATTGCATGTTGCCATAGTTGCAAACTTTATCGGGCATGACGCGGTAAGCCCCGCCCCCCCGGCTCCGACGCTATGCCATGCAGTGCATGTTGCCAGCTGTACCGTGATTATGCTTGTAAGCCCCGCCCCCATCGCGGTAAGCCCCGCCTCCGGCTCCGACGCCATGCCATGCAGTGCATGTTGCCAGCTGTACCGGGCTTATGCCGGTAAGCCCCGCCCCCATCGCGGTAAGCCCCGCCTCCGGCTCCGACGCCATGCCATTCAGTGCATGTTGCCAGCTGTACCGGGCTTATGCCGGTAAGCCCCGCCCCCATCGCGGTAAGCCCCGCCTCCGGCTCCGACGCTACGCCATGCAGTGCATGTTGCCAGCTGTACCGGGCTTATGCCGGTAAGCCCCGTCCCCATCGCGGTAAGCCCCGCCTCCGGCTCCGACGCTATGCCATGCAGTGCATGTTGCCAGCTGTACCGGGCTTATGCCGGTAAGCCCCGCCCCCATCGCGGTAAGCCCCGCCTTCGGCTCCGACGCTATGCCATGCAGTGCATGTTGCCAGCTGTACCGGGCTAATGCCGGTAAGCCCCGCCCCCATCGCGGTAAGCCCCGCCTACTGCTCCGACGCTATGCCATGCAGTGCATGTTTCCAGCTGTACCGGGCTTATGCCGGTAAGCCCCGCCCCCGGCTCCGACGCTATGCCACGCAGTGCATGTTGCCAGCTGTACCGGGCTTATGCCGGTAAGCCCCGCCCCCATCGCGGTAAGCCCCGCCTCCGGCTCCGACGCTATGCCATGCAGTGCATGTTGCCAGCTGTACCGAGCTTATGCCTGTAAGCCCCGCCCCCATCGCGGTAAGCCCCGCCTCCGGCTCCGACGCTATGCCATGCAGTGCATGTTGCCAGCTGTACCGGGCTTATGCCGGTAAGCCCCGCCCCCATCGTGGTAAGCCCCGCCCCGGCTCCGACGCTATGCCATGCACTTTATGTTGCCAACTGTATCGGCTTAAGCCGGTAAGCCCCGCACCCATTGCGGGGGCTTGTTTAAAAATACAAATGGCAGTGCAATGCCATGAGAAATAACAGCGGCCCCAGCGCGAAAAGAAAAAAAGTGTTGCGTCTGCTGAAGGGGTGGCAGTAAGCATTGCATGTTGCCAACAGTACCGGGCTTAAGCCGGTAGGCCCCGCCCCCTGCGCCAACTAAATGCTATGCAATCCTCTGTAATCCAATATATATATACATATTTTGTTTGTTTTTGGAAGGAAACCGGAGTACCCAGACGAAACCTACACAAACACAGAGAACATTCAAACTCTTCGCAGATGTTGCCCTTAGTGGGATTTGAACCCAGGACCACAGCGCTGCAAGGTTAGTGTGCTAACCACTGAGCCACCGTGCTGCCTCTACAGAAATGTCATTTGAATGGGGGAATGTGTAAAAAAAATGGGGTTGCTATGCCATGAGAAGCAACAGCCGACCAAGCGCCAAAGGAAATGAAGTGTTGCGTCTGCTGAAGAGGTGGCAGATAGCATTGCATGTTGCCATAGTTGCAAACTTTATCGGGCATGACGCGGTAAGCCCCGCCCCCCAGCTCCGACGCTATGCCATGCAGTGCATGTTGCCAGCTGTACCGGGCTTTTGCCGGTAAGCCCCGCCCCCATCGCGGTAAGCCCCGCCTCCGGCTCCGACGCCATGCCATGCAGTGCATGTTGCCAGCTGTACCGGGCTTATGCCGGTAAGCCCCGCCCCCATCGCGGTAAGCCCCGCCTCCGGGTCCTACGCCATGCCATGCAGTGCATGTTGCCAGCTGTACCGGGCTTATGCCGGTAAGCCCCGCCCCCATCGCGATAAGCCCCGCCTCCGGCTCCGACGCCATGCCATGCAGTGCATGTTGCCAGCTGTACCGGGCTTATGCCGGTAAGCCCCTCCCCCATCGCGGTAAGCCCCGCCTCCGGCTCCGACGCTACGCCATGCAGTGCATGTTGCCAGCTGTACCGAGCTTATGCCTGTAAGCCCCGCCCCCATCGCGGTAAGCCCCGCCTCCGGCTCCGACGCTATGCCATGCAGTGCATGTTGCCAGCTGTACCGGGCTTATGCCGCTAAGCCCCGCCCCCATCGCGGTAAGCCCCGCCCCGGCTCCGACGCTATGCCATGCACTTTATGTTGCCAACTGTATCGGCTTAAGCCGGTAAGCCCCGCACCCATTGCGGGGGCTTGTTTAAAAATACAAATGGCAGTGCAATGCCATGAGAAATAACAGCGTCCCCAGCGCCAAAAGAAAAAAAGTGTTGCGTCTGCTGAAGGAGTGGCAGTAAGCATTGCATGTTGCCAACAGTACCGGGCTTAAGCCGGAGTACCCAGACGAAACCTACACAATCACAGAGAACATTCAAACTCTTTACAGATGTTGCCCTTAGTGGGATTTGAACCCAGGACCACAGCGCTGCAAGGCTAGTGTGCTAACCAATGAGCCACCGTGCTGCCTCTACAGAAATGTCATTTGAATGGGGGAATGTGTAAAAAAAATGGGGTTGCTATGCCATGAGAAGCAACAGCCGACCAAGCGCCAAAGGAAATGAAGTGTTGCGTCTGCTGAAGAGGTGGCAGATAGCATTGCATGTTGCCATAGTTGCAAACTTTATCGGGCATGACGCGGTAAGCCCCGCCCCCCGGCTCCGACGCTATGCCATGCAGTGCATGTTGCCAGCTGTACCGGGCTTATGCCGGTAAGCCCCGCCCCCATCGCGGTAAGCCCCGCCTCCGGCTCCGACGCCATGCCATGCAGTGCATGTTGCCAGCTGTACCGGGCTTATGCCGGTAAGCCCCGCCCCCATCGCGGTAAGCCCCGCCTCCGGCTCCGACGCCATGCCATGCAGTGCATGTTGCCAGCTGTACCGGGCTTATGCCGGTAAGCCCCGCCCCCATCGCGGTAAGCCCCGCCTCCGGCTCCGACGCCATGCCATGCAGTGCATGTTGCCAGCTGTACCGGGCTTATGCCGGTAAGCCCCGCCCCCATCGCGGTAAGCCCCGCCTCCGGCTCCGACGCTACGCCATGCAGTGCATGTTGCCAGCTGTACCGAGCTTATGCCTGTAAGCCCCGCCCCCATCGCGGTAAGCCCCGCCTCCGGCTCCGACGCTATGCCATGCAGTGCATGTTGCCAGCTGTACCGGGCTTATGCCGGTAAGCCCCGCCCCCATCGCGGTAAGCCCCACCCCGGCTCCGACGCTATGCCATGCACTTTATGTTGCCAACTGTATCGGCTTAAGCCGGTAAGCCCCGCACCCATTGCGGGGGCTTGTTTAAAAATACAAATGGCAGTGCAATGCCATGAGAAATAACAGCGGCCCCAGCGCGAAAAGAAAAAAAGTGTTGCGTCTGCTGAAGGGGTGGCAGTAAGCATTGCATGTTGCCAACAGTACAGGGCTTAAGCCGGTAAGCCCCGCCCCCTGCGCCAACTAAATGCTATGCAATCCTCTGTAATCCAATATATACATATTTTGTTTGTTTTTGGAAGGAAACCGGAGTACCCAGACGAAACCTACACAAACACAGAGAACATTCAAACTCTTCGCAGATGTTGCCCTTAGTGGGATTTGAACCCAGGACCACAGCGCTGCAAGGTTAGTGTGCTAACCACTGAGCCACCGTGCTGCCTCTACAGAAATGTCATTTGAATGGGGGAATGTGTAAAAAAAATGGGGTTGCTATGCCATGAGAAGCAACAGCCGACCAAGCGCCAAAGGAAATGAAGTGTTGCGTCTGCTGAAGAGGTGGCAGATAGCACTGCATGTTGCCATAGTTGCAAACTTTATCGGGCATGACGCGGTAAGCCCCGCGCCCCCGCGCCGACGCTATGCAATGCAGTATGCAGTACCGGGCTTCAGCCGGTAAGCCCCGCCCCCATCGCGGTAAGCCCCGCCTCCGGCTCTGACGCTATGCCATGCAGTGCATGTTGCCAGCTGTACCGGGCTTATGCCGGTAAGCCCCGCCCCCATCGCGGTAAGCCCCGCCTCCGGCTCCGACGCTATGCCATGCAGTGCATGTTGCCAGCTGTACCGGGCTTATGCCGGTAAGCCCCGCCCCCGGCTCCGACGCTATGCCACGCAGTGCATGTTGCCAGCTGTACCGGGCTTATGCCGGTAAGCCCCGCCCCCATCGCGGTAAGCTCCGCCTTCGGCTTCGACGCTATGCCATGCAGTGCATGTTGCCAGCTGTACCGGGCTTATGCCGGTAAGCCCCGCCCCCATCGCGGTAAGCCGGTAAGCTTAAGCCGGTAAGCCCCGCCCCCATTGCGGGGGGCTTGTTTAAAAATACAAATGGCAGTACAATGCCATGAGAAGTAACAGCGGCCCCAGCGCCGAAAGAAAAAAAGTGTTGCGTCTGCTGAAGAGGTAGCAGTAAGCATTGCATGTTGCCAACAGTACCGGGCTTAAGCTGGTAGGCCCCGCCCCCTGCGCCAACACAATGCTATGCAATCCTCTGTAATCCAATATATATATATATATATTTTATGCTTGTTTTTGGAAGAAAACCGGAGTACCCAGACGAAACCTACACATACACAGAGAACATTCAAACTCTTCGCAGATGTTTCCCTTAGTGGGATTTGAACCCAGGACCACAGCGCTGCAAGGCTAGTGTGCTAACCACTGAGCCACCGTGCTGCCTCTTCAGAAATGTCATTTGAATGGGGGAATGTGTAAAAAAAATGGGGTTGCTATGCCATGAGAAGCAACAGCCGACCAAGCGCCAAAGGAAATGAAGTGTTGCGTCTGCTGAAGAGGTGGCAGATAGCATTGCATGTTGCCATAGTTGCAAACTTTATCGGGCATGACGCGGTAAGCCCCGCCCCCCCGGCTCCGACGCCATGCCATGCAGTGCATGTTGCCAGCTGTACCGGGGTTATGCCGGTAAGCCCCGCCCCCATCGCGGTAAGCCCCGCCTCCGGCTCCGACGCCATGCCATGCAGTGCATGTTGCCAGCTGTACCGGGCTTATGCCGGTAAGCCCCGCCCCCATCGCGGTAAGCCCCGCCTCCGGCTCCGACGCCATGCCATTCAGTGCATGTTGCCAGCTGTACCGGGCTTATGCCGGTAAGCCCCGCCCCCATCGCGGTAAGCCCCGCCTCCGGCTCCGACGCTACGCCATGCAGTGCATGTTGCCAGCTGTACCGGGCTTATGCCTGTAAGCCTCGTCCCCATCGCGGTAAGCCCCGCCTCCGGCTCCGACGCTATGCCATGCAGTGCATGTTGCCAGCTGTACCGGGCTTATGCCGGTAAGCCCCGCCCCCGGCTCCGACGCTATGCCACGCAGTGCATGTTGCCAGCTGTACCGGGCTTATGCCGGTAAGCCCCGCCCCCATCGCGGTAAGCCCCACCCCGGCTCCGACGCTATGCCATGCACTTTATGTTGCCAACTGTATCGGCTTAAGCCGGTAAGCCCCGCACCCATTGCGGGGGCTTGTTTAAAAATACAAATGGCAGTGCAATGCCATGAGAAATAACAGCGGCCCCAGCGCCAAAAGAAAAAAAGTGTTGCGTCTGCTGAAGGAGTGGCAGTAAGCATTGCATGTTGCCAACAGTACCGGGCTTAAGCCGGAGTACCCAGACGAAACCTACACAAACACAGAGAACATTCAAACTCTTCGCAGATGTTGCCCTTAGTGAGATTTGAACCCAGGACCACAGCGCTGCAAGGTTAGTGTGCTAACCACTGAGCCACCGTGCTGCCTCTACAGAAATGTCATTTGAATGGGGGAATGTGTAAAAAAAATGGAGTTGCTATGCCATGAGAAGCAACAGCCGACCAAGCGCCAAAGGAAATGAAGTGTTGCGTCTGCTGAAGAGGTGGCAGATAGCATTGCATGTTGCCATAGTTGCAAACTTTATCGGGCATGACGCGGTAAGCCCCGCCCCCCGGCTCCGACGCTATGCCATGCAGTGCATGTTGCCAGCTGTACCGGGCTTTTGCCGGTAAGCCCCGCCCCCATCGCGGTAAGCCCCGCCTCCGGCTCCGACGCCATGCCATGCAGTGCATGTTGCCAGCTGTACCATGCTTATGCCGGTAAGCCCCGCCCCCATCGCGGTAAGCCCCGCCTCCGGGTCCTACGCCATGCCATGCAGTGCATGTTGCCAGCTGTACCGGGCTTATGCCGGTAAGCCCCGCCCCCATCGCGGTAAGCCCCGCCTCCGGCTCCGACGCCATGCCATGCAGTGCATGTTGCCAGCTGTACCGGGCTTATGCCGGTAAGCCCCGCCCCCATCGCGGTAAGCCCCGCCTCCGGCTCCGACGCTACGCCATGCAGTGCATGTTGCCAGCTGTACCGAGCTTATGCCTGTAAGCCCCGCCCCCATCGCGGTAAGCCCCGCCTCCGGCTCCGACGCTATGCCATGCAGTGCATGTTGCCAGCTGTACCGGGCTTATGCCGGTAAGCCCCGCCCCCATCGCGGTAAGCCCCACCCCGGCTCCGACGCTATGCCATGCACTTTATGTTGCCAACTGTATCGGCTTAAGCCGGTAAGCCCCGCACCCATTGCGGGGGCTTGTTTAAAAATACAAATGGCAGTGCAATGCCATGAGAAATAACAGCGGCCCCAGCGCGAAAAGAAAAAAAGTGTTGCGTCTGCTGAAGGGGTGGCAGTAAGCATTGCATGTTGCCAACAGTACAGGGCTTAAGCCGGTAGGCCCCGCCCCCTGCGCCAACTAAATGCTATGCAATCCTCTGTAATCCAATATATATATACATATTTTGTTTGTTTTTGGAAGGAAACCGGAGTACCCAGACGAAACCTACACAAACACAGAGAACATTCAAACTCTTCGCAGATGTTGCCCTGAGTGGGATTTGAACACAGGACCACAGCACTGCAAGGTTAGTGTGCTAACCACTGAGCCACCGTGCTGCCTCTACAGAAATGTCATTTGAATGGGGTAATGTGTAAAAAAAATGGGGTTGCTATGCCATGAGAAGCAACAGCCGACCAAGCGCCAAAGGAAATGAAGTGTTGCGTCTGCTGAAGAGGTGGCAGATAGCATTGCATGTTGCCATAGTTGCAAACTTTATCGGGCATGACGCGGTAAGCCCCGCCCCCCGGCTCCGACGCTATGCCATGCAGTGCATGTTGCCAGCTGTACCGGGCTTATGCCGGTAAGCCCCGCCCCCATCGCGGTAAGCCCCGCCTTCGGCTCCGACGCTACGCCATGCAGTGCATGTTGCCAGCTGTACCGGGCTTATGCCGGTAGCCCCGCCCCCATCGCGGTAAGCCCCGCCCCGGCTCCGACGCTATGCCATGCACTTTATGTTGCCAACTGTACCGGCTTAAGCCGGTAAGCCCCGCCCCCATTGCGGGGGCTTGTTTAAAAATACAAATGACAGTACAATGCCATGGGAAGTAACAGCGGCCCCAGCGCCGAAAGAAAAAAAGTGTTGCGTCTGCTGAAGGGGTGGCAATAAGCATTGCATGTTGCCAACAGTACCGGGCTTAAGCCGGTAGGCCCCGCCCCCTGCGCCAACAAAATGCTATGCAATCCTCTGTAATCCAATATATATATATTATGTTTGTTTTTGGAAGGAAACCGGAGTACCCTGACGAAACCTACACAAACACAGAGAACATTCAAACTCTTTTCAGATGTTGCCCTTAGTGGGATTTGAACCCAGGACCACAGCGCTGCAAGGCTAGTGTGCTAACCAATGAGCCACCGTGCTGCCTCTACAGAAATGTCATTTGAATGGGGGAATGTGTAAAAAAATGGGGTTGCTATGCCATGAGAAGCAACAGCCGACCAAGCGCCAAAGGAAATGAAGTGTTGCGTCTGCTGAAGAGGTGGCAGATAGCATTGCATGTTGCCATAGTTGCAAACTTTATCGGGCATGACGCGGTAAGCCCCGCCCCCCGGCTCCGACGCTATGCCATGCAGTGCATGTTGCCAGCTGTACCGGGCTTATGCCGGTAAGCCCCGCCCCCATCGCGGTAAGCCCCGCCTCCGGCTCCGACGCCATGCCATGCAGTGCATGTTGCCAGCTGTACCGGGCTTATGCCGGTAAGCCCCGCCCCCATCGCGGTAAGCCCCGCCTCCGGCTCCGACGCCATGCCATGCAGTGCATGTTGCCAGCTGTACCGGGCTTATGCCGGTAAGCCCCGCCCCCATCGCGGTAAGCCCCGCCTCCGGCTCCGACGCGACGCCATGCAGTGCATGTTGCCAGCTGTACCGAGCTTATGCCTCTAAGCCCCGCCCCCATCGCGGTAAGCCCCGCCGCCGGCTCCGACGCTATGCCATGCAGTGCATGTTGCCAGCTGTACCGGGCTTATGCCGGTAAGCCCCGCCCCCATCGCGGTAAGCCCCACCCCGGCTCCGACGCTATGCCATGCACTTTATGTTGCCAACTGTATCGGCTTAAGCCGGTAAGCCCCGCACCCATTGCGGGGGCTTGTTTAAAAATACAAATGGCAGTGCAATGCCATGAGAAATAACAGCGGCCCCAGCGCGAAAAGAAAAAAAGTGTTGCGTCTGCTGAAGGGGTGGCAGTAAGCATTGCATGTTGCCAACAGTACAGGGCTTAAGCCGGTAAGCCCCGCCCCCTGCGCCAACTAAATGCTATGCAATCCTCTGTAATCCAATATATACATATTTTGTTTGTTTTTGGAAGGAAACCGGAGTACCCAGACGAAACCTACACAAACACAGAGAACATTCAAACTCTTCGCAGATGTTGCCCTTAGTGGGATTTGAACCCAGGACCACAGCGCTGCAAGGTTAGTGTGCTAACCACTGAGCCACCATGCTGCCTCTACAGAAATGTCATTTGAATGGGGGAATGTGTAAAAAAAATGGGGTTGCTATGCCATGAGAAGCAACAGCCGACCAAGCGCCAAAGGAAATGAAGTGTTGCGTCTGCTGAAGAGGTGGCAGATAGCACTGCATGTTGCCATAGTTGCAAACTTTATCGGGCATGACGCGGTAAGCCCCGCGCCCCCGCGCCGACGCTATGCAATGCAGTATGCAGTACCGGGCTTCAGCCGGTAAGCCCCGCCCCCATCGCGGTAAGCCCCGCCTCCGGCTCTGACGCTATGCCATGCAGTGCATGTTGCCAGCTGTACCGGGCTTATGCCGGTAAGCCCCGCCCCCATCGCGGTAAGCCCCGCCTCCGGCTCCGACGCTATGCCATGCAGTGCATGTTGCCAGCTGTACCGGGCTTATGCCGGTAAGCCCCGCCCCCGGCTCCGACGCTATGCCACGCAGTGCATGTTGCCAGCTGTACCGGGCTTATGCCGGTAAGCCCCGCCCCCATCGCGGTAAGCTCCGCCTTCGGCTTCGACGCTATGCCATGCAGTGCATGTTGCCAGCTGTACCGGGCTTATGCCGGTAAGCCCCGCCCCCATCGCGGTAAGCCGGTAAGCTTAAGCCGGTAAGCCCCGCCCCCATTGCGGGGGGCTTGTTTAAAAATACAAATGGCAGTACAATGCCATGAGAAGTAACAGCGGCCCCAGCGCCGAAAGAAAAAAAGTGTTGCGTCTGCTGAAGAGGTAGCAGTAAGCATTGCATGTTGCCAACAGTACCGGGCTTAAGCTGGTAGGCCCCGCCCCCTGCGCCAACACAATGCTATGCAATCCTCTGTAATCCAATATATATATATATATATTTTATGCTTGTTTTTGGAAGAAAACCGGAGTACCCAGACGAAACCTACACAAACACAGAGAACATTCAAACTCTTCGCAGATGTTTCCCTTAGTGGGATTTGAACCCAGGACCACAGCGCTGCAAGGCTAGTGTGCTAACCACTGAGCCACCGTGCTGCCTCTTCAGAAATGTCATTTGAATGGGGGAATGTGTAAAAAAAATGGGGTTGCTATGCCATGAGAAGCAACAGCCGACCAAGCGCCAAAGGAAATGAAGTGTTGCGTCTGCTGAAGAGGTGGCAGATAGCATTGCATGTTGCCATAGTTGCAAACTTTATCGGGCATGACGCGGTAAGCCCCGCCCCCCCGGCTCCGACGCCATGCCATGCAGTGCATGTTGCCAGCTGTACCGGGTTTATGCCGGTAAGCCCCGCCCCCATCGCGGTAAGCCCCGCCTCCGGCTCCGACGCCATGCCATGCAGTGCATGTTGCCAGCTGTACCGGGCTTATGCCGGTAAGCCCCGCCCCCATCGCGGTAAGCCCCGCCTCCGGCTCCGACGCCATGCCATTCAGTGCATGTTGCCAGCTGTACCGGGCTTATGCCGGTAAGCCCCGCCCCCATCGCGGTAAGCCCCGCCTCCGGCTCCGACGCTACGCCATGCAGTGCATGTTGCCAGCTGTACCGGGCTTATGCCTGTAAGCCTCGTCCCCCATCGCGGTAAGCCCCGCCTCCGGCTCCGACGCTATGCCATGCAGTGCATGTTGCCAGCTGTACCGGGCTTATGCCGGTAAGCCCCGCCCCCGGCTCCGACGCCATGCCATGCAGTGCATGTTGCCAGCTGTACCGGGCTTATGCCGGTAAGCCCCGCCCCCATCGCGGTAAGCCCCACCCCGGCTCCGACGCTATGCCATGCACTTTATGTTGCCAACTGTATCGGCTTAAGCCGGTAAGCCCCGCACCCATTGCGGGGGCTTGTTTAAAAATACAAATGGCAGTGCAATGCCATGAGAAATAACAGCGGCCCCAGCGCCAAAAGAAAAAAAGTGTTGCGTCTGCTGAAGGAGTGGCAGTAAGCATTGCATGTTGCCAACAGTACCGGGCTTAAGCCGGAGTACCCAGACGAAACCTACACAAACACAGAGAACATTCAAACTCTTCGCAGATGTTGCCCTTAGTGAGATTTGAACCCAGGACCACAGCGCTGCAAGGTTAGTGTGCTAACCACTGAGCCACCGTGCTGCCTCTACAGAAATGTCATTTGAATGGGGAATGTGTAAAAAAAATGGAGTTGCTATGCCATGAGAAGCAACAGCCGACCAAGCGCCAAAGGAAATGAAGTGTTGCGTCTGCTGAAGAGGTGGCAGATAGCATTGCATGTTGCCATAGTTGCAAACTTTATCGGGCATGACGCGGTAAGCCCCGCCCCCCGGCTCCGACGCTATGCCATGCAGTGCATGTTGCCAGCTGTACCGGGCTTTTGCCGGTAAGCCCCGCCCCCATCGCGGTAAGCCCCGCCTCCGGCTCCGACGCCATGCCATGCAGTGCATGTTGCCAGCTGTACCATGCTTATGCCGGTAAGCCCCGCCCCCATCGCGGTAAGCCCCGCCTCCGGGTCCTACGCCATGCCATGCAGTGCATGTTGCCAGCTGTACCGGGCTTATGCCGGTAAGCCCCGCCCCCATCGCGGTAAGCCCCGCCTCCGGCTCCGACGCCATGCCATGCAGTGCATGTTGCCAGCTGTACCGGGCTTATGCCGGTAAGCCCCGCCCCCATCGCGGTAAGCCCCGCCTCCGGCTCCGACGCCACGCCATGCAGTGCATGTTGCCAGCTGTACCGAGCTTATGCCTGTAAGCCCCGCCCCCATCGCGGTAAGCCCCGCCTCCGGCTCCGACGCTATGCCATGCAGTGCATGTTGCCAGCTGTACCGGGCTTATGCCGGTAAGCCCCGCCCCCATCGCGGTAAGCCCCACCCCGGCTCCGACGCTATGCCATGCACTTTATGTTGCCAACTGTATCGGCTTAAGCCGGTAAGCCCCGCACCCATTGCGGGGGCTTGTTTAAAAATACAAATGGCAGTGCAATGCCATGAGAAATAACAGCGGCCCCAGCGCGAAAAGAAAAAAAGTGTTGCGTCTGCTGAAGGGGTGGCAGTAAGCATTGCATGTTGCCAACAGTACAGGGCTTAAGCCGGTAGGCCCCGCCCCCTGCGCCAACTAAATGCTATGCAATCCTCTGTAATCCAATATATATATACATATTTTGTTTGTTTTTGGAAGGAAACCGGAGTACCCAGACGAAACCTACACAAACACAGAGAACATTCAAACTCTTCGCAGATGTTGCCCTGAGTGGGATTTGAACCCAGGACCACAGCACTGCAAGGTTAGTGTGCTAACCACTGAGCCACCGTGCTGCCTCTACAGAAATGTCATTTGAATGGGGTAATGTGTAAAAAAAATGGGGTTGCTATGCCATGAGAAGCAACAGCCGACCAAGCGCCAAAGGAAATGAAGTGTTGCGTCTGCTGAAGAGGTGGCAGATAGCATTGCATGTTGCCATAGTTGCAAACTTTATCGGGCATGACGCGGTAAGCCCCGCCCCCCGGCTCCGACGCTATGCCATGCAGTGCATGTTGCCAGCTGTACCGGGCTTATGCCGGTAAGCCCCGCCCCCATCGCGGTAAGCCCCGCCTTCGGCTCCGACGCTACGCCATGCAGTGCATGTTGCCAGCTGTACCGGGCTTATGCCGGTAGCCCCGCCCCCATCGCGGTAAGCCCCGCCCCGGCTCCGACGCTATGCCATGCACTTTATGTTGCCAACTGTACCGGCTTAAGCCGGTAAGCCCCGCCCCTATTGCGGGGGCTTGTTTAAAAATACAAATGACAGTACAATGCCATGGGAAGTAACAGCGGCCCCAGCGCGAAAGAAAAAAAGTGTTGCGTCTGCTGAAGGGGTGGCAATAAGCATTGCATGCTGCCAACAGTACCGGGCTTAAGCCGGTAGGCCCCGCCCCCTGCGCCAACAAAATGCTATGCAATCCTCTGTAATCCAATATATATATATTATGTTTGTTTTTGGAAGGAAACCGGAGTACCCTGACGAAACCTACACAAACACAGAGAACATTCAAACTCTTTTCAGATGTTGCCCTTAGTGGGATTTGAACCCAGGACCACAGCGCTGCAAGGCTAGTGTGCTAACCACTGAGCCACCGTGCTGCCTCTACAGAAATGTCATTTGAATGGGGGAATGTGTAAAAAAAATGGGGTTGCTATGCCATGAGAAGCAACAGCCGACCAAGCGCCAAAGGAAATGTAGTGTTGCGTCTGCTGAAGAGGTGGCAGATAGCATTGCATGTTGCCATAGTTGCAAACTTTATCGGGCATGACGCGGTAAGCCCCGCCCCCCCGGCTCCGACGCTATGCCATGCAGTGCATGTTGCCAGCTGTACCAGGCTTATGCCGGTAAGCCCCGCCCCCATCGCGGTAAGCCCCGCCCCGGCTCCGACGCTATGCCATGCACTTTATGTTGCCAACTGTACCGGTTTAAGCCGGTAAGCCCCGCCCCCATTGCGGGGGCTTGTTTAAAAATACAAATGGCAGTGCAATGCCATGAAAAGTAACAGCGGCCCCAGCGCAAAAAGAAAAAAAGTGTTGCGTCTGCTGAAGGAGTGGCAGTAAGCATTGCATGTTGCGGAGTACCCAGACGAAACCTACACAAACACAGACAACATTCAAACTATTTGCAGATGTTGCCCTTAGTGGGATTTGAACCCAGGACCACAGCGCTGCAAGGCTAGTGTGCTAACCACTGAGCCACCGTACTGCCTCTACAGAAATGCCATTTGAATGGGGGCATGTGTAAAAAAATGGGGTTGCTATGCCATGAGAAGCAACAGCCGACCAAGCGCCAAAGGAAATGAAGTGTTGCGTCTGCTGAAGAGGTGGCAGATAGCATTGCATGTTGCCATAGTTGCAAACTTTATCGGGCATGACGCGGTAAGCCCCGCCCCCCCGGCTCCGACGCTATTCCATGCAGTGCATGTTGCCAGCTGTACCGGGCTTATGCCGGTAAGCCCCGCCCCCATCGCGGTAAGCCCCGCCTCCGGCTCCGACGCCATGCCATGCAGTGCATGTTGCCAGCTGTACCGGGCTTATGCCGGTAAGCCCCGCCCCCATCGCGGTAAGCCCCGCCTCCGGGTCCTACGCCATGCCATGCAGTGCATGTTGCCAGCTGTACCGGGCTTATGCCGGTAAGCCCCGCCCCCATCGCGGTAAGCCCCGCCTCCGGCTCCGACGCCATGCCATGCAGTGCATGTTGCCAGCTGTACCGGGCTTATGCCGGTAAGCCCCGCCCCCATCGCGGTAAGCCCCGCTTCCGGCTCCGACGCTACGCCATGCATTGCATGTTGCCAGCTGTACCGGGCTTATGCCGGTAAGCCCCGTCCCCATCGCGGTAAGCCCCGCCTCCGGCTCCGACGCTATGCCATGCAGTGCATGTTGCCAGCTGTACCGGGCTTATGCCGGTAAGCCCCGCCCCCATCGCGGTAAGCCCCGCCTTCGGCTCCGACGCTATGCCATGCAGTGCATGTTGCCAGCTGTACCGGGCTTATGCCGGTAAGCCCCGCCCCCATCGCGGTAAGCCCCGCCTCCGGCTCCGACGCTATGCCATGCAGTGCATGTTTCCAGCTGTACCGGGCTTATGCCGGTAAACCCCGCCCCCGGCTCCGACGCTATGCCACGCAGTGCATGTTGCCAGCTGTACCGGGCTTATGCCGGTAAGCCCCGCCCCCATCGCGGTAAGCCCCGCCTCAGGCTCCGACGCTATGCCATGCAGGGCATGTTGCCAGCTGTACCGAGCT
>NW_027210420.1:0-73677 GCF_027789765.1 Dendropsophus ebraccatus | reverse complement strand
CACCCCCATACCACCCTGCGTGTTGTAAGCACCTTGGCCGGTGAGTGCACATATAAGGCTTTACATTTACCATGTGTGAATGGAGCAAAAGTTGTTTACATCTAGCATACACAGAGAAACATTCCGTGATGATGTCATCAAGGCTGTGATGTCACATATAACTGCCAGGCAGACAGACAGACACTGTAGTTGCAGCCAGGCAGCCAACCAACCAACCAGGTAGGTAGGTAGCAAGGAAAATGCAGGTAGGTGCCGTTCAAACCATTTAATTTGGATTTTTTTTTTTTTGGGGGGGGGGGGGGTAGGTCATAAAAGGGACTGGACAAAAGTTGCTCTTAAAAGGATGGGACAACTTGACTGCGCCAAATTTTCTTTTTAAGGGCCGGCACCGAAGTCGTTCCTAAAGGGGCAGCACCAAAGTCGCTCTTAAAGGGGTGGCACCAGTGCTTACGCGTACAGCACCAAAACTAGCCGTTAAAGGGGCAGCACCAAATTTGCTCTTAAAGGGACGACAAATTTGCTCTTCAAGGGGCGGTACTAAAGTCGTTCTTAAAGGGATGGTACATAAGTCGCTCTTAAAGGAACAGTACATAAGTTGCTCTTAACCCCTTAAGGACAGAGCCTGAAATGACCTTAAGGACCGGGCCAATTGTCACTTTTGCGTTTCCGCTTTTTCCTCCTCGCCTTCTAAGACCCATTACACTTTTATTTTTCCACCTACAGGGCCATGTGAGGGCTTGTTTTTTTTCAGGAGTAGGTGTACTTTGTAATGGCATCTTTCAATCTGCCATAAAATGAATGACGGAACCCCAAAATATCATTTATGGGGTGAACTTGGGTCAAAGAATGCGATTCCGCAAATTTTGGGGGGGCTTCCATGTTTACGTAATGCACTTTACGGTAAAACTGGCATTTTTCCTTTATTCTATAGGTCGGTCTGAACACAGCGATATGCAGGTTTACTAGGTTTTCTTACGTTTTACTATTTTTTATTAGCAGTAAAACTTTTTTTTTTTTTTTTGCAAATAGGCATATTTAAAATGCTCCTATTGTGGCTCCTATAGCGCACTTACTTTTTCACCTACGAGGTCGTATGGGGTGTCATTTTTTGCGTCATGATCTCTAGTTTTTATTAGCAAAATTTTTTTCTACATCAAACGTATTGATCGCTTTTTATAAAAAATTTTATACATAAAGTGTCATAAAAAAAAAAAAGCAATCTCTGCGTTTTTTTAACCGTTTTTTGTTCACGCTGTTCACCATGCAGGAATAATATTGTTTTATTTTAATAGATCGGACGATTACGCACGCTACGGTATATAATATGTTAATTAACTTTATTAGTTTTTATGTGTTTTATGTATGAAATGGGAAGGGGGGGGGGGTGATTTTCACTTTTATTGGGGGAGGGGCTTTGGGGCATTGTGTAAAACATTTATTTATTTATTTTTTTACACTTTTATAGTCCCCTTAGGGAACTATCCTGTACATACAATAGATCAGTAACACTGATCCCTGCTATGCCATAGCATTGCAGGGATCAGTGTTATCTGCGATCTTCTGATTCAGCCCGCCTGTGGCAGGCTGAATCAGAGGACCGAGCAGAAGACTGCACGGAGGTAAGGAGAAGACCTCCGGCAGTCAGAAAATGCGATCGGGACCCCTGCAGACATGCTGCGTGGCTCCCGATCGCTAAGTGACCGGAGATGCTCCGGTCACTTATACTTAAATGCCGCGCGATCGCTGCGTTTAAGGGGTTAATGGCGGGCGGCCGCGAGATCGCGGTCGTCCGCCATTGAGGATGAGGGCCTGGCTGCATACAGCAGCCGGTCCTCACCCGCTATGGGGCGGGCTCAGCTCGTGAGCCCGCTCCGTAGCACGGGTCCGCGCCAGGGCGTACATTTACGCCCTCTTGCCTTAAAGCCCAGGCAGCGGGGGCGTAAATGTACGCCCGCGGTCCTTAAGGGGTTAAAGGGAGGGTATCAAGGCTTAAAGTTTAACTTAAAGGGAAGTCACTGTTAACGGGGCGCTCTTTTCAAGCACTATGGGGGAGATTTATCAAAACTGGTGTGAAGTAGAATTGTCTTAGTTGCCCCTAGCAACCCATCAGATTCCACCTTTCATTTTCTAAAGAATCTGTGAGGAATGAAAGGTGGAATCTGATTGGTTGCTAGGGGCAACTAAGACAATTCTACTTTACACCAGTTGGATGAATCTCCCCCTAAGTATTTTTCTGGAAATGCTCGTCTAATTAATATTTCATAGTTGAGCTGTGATTGGTTGCCGTGGGCAACAGGGAACATTGTTACTATATATATTAGAGGGATAAATCCAGTATGTGGTAACATAACATTGTACCTAAAGTTAAAAAAAAAAAAAAAAAAAAAAAAAAGAAGCATAGTGTAAAGGGGGCTATACATGTCAGTGTCATCAAAGCCCATTGGTCAGTGATCAGCCAATAGGATTGCAGGAGACAAACACGCAACATCAATAAAAGCAACGCGTCGCTAGGCAACCTTGTCTGTTGGATCTCCTCTGTGGGTGAAGACAGACTTCTCTGCGACTGCTGCTCTTTTGCTCTTTTTGGACCGCTCTCTTGGTGATTTTTTTGGTTGGATTACTCGGCATACGACTTTTTGGCTTCGGATTCTTGGACTACGATTTTTGGATTTCGATTTTTGGACATGGACTTCCTGGACCTGCATCTGCGAGACATGAAGGCGACACCTGAGGACTACTGGAGGATGGCCGGCGCCCGGGCTTTCCTGCCGGTCAGTGTATTTGTGGGATGGAGCCAGAGACCGAGGGCCCCAGGTGGCGCTGCTAATGGGAGGAGACCGGGGAACCATCCATAGGGAACCTCCACCATCCCCAGGGTCACACTCCTCCGGTTCCTTGGAGCCATGGCATCATTACCACTATGTATTGCCATATGTAGGGATAGTAATGGTTTTTTTTTTTTAAAGGTGTTGGTCGCCCCCTGCCACCCGCCCTCCCATAGGACCCCTATGTAACTGTCCGGGGTTACATGTATAATATGTCTGCCCTTATTCCTGCTATAGGAAAGTTGACATTCACTGTATTGTTTTCTCTTTAGATCTTCTATCAACGCCTCCCGATCTTCTATGGACCCGCCGTCGATCTGAAGACCATGGATATGAAGGCCCTCCAGACGCTCGCCTACGCCGCCAAGTTCCTGCCTTCTCCCATCTTCCAGAAGGACGTAAGTCACCGCATTGGCTGCTAGGATCCCTGTAACAATAATATCTAGATCGTTTCAAAAGAATCTCTGACTGACTTCAATTATTTTTCTGTTTTAGAGATGTATGCCGACCAACGAGGAGGCCCAGCGGAGGTATCGATCAGCGCCCAAGGCCGAAGAAAAGACTCTGCCCAGAAGATCGGAAAGAGCCAGGATTCTCTGCGCCTGCATGGATGAAGATTTCGTCATTCCACCTCACCCTCCGAAGAGACTCATCCTGAAGAGGAGCCGACGCTAGGAAGCATCCGCTGGTAATGTATGACATCCGCACTTGCACTACATACCTACCCATACACTGCATGCTACCTTCCCCCCACACTACATCATACCTGCCCCTACATGACACCTGCCCCCGCACTACATCATACCTACCCCCTGCACTACATCATACCTGCCCCTACATGACACCTGCCCCTACATGACACCTGCCCCCACACTCCATCATACCTGCCCCCCGCACTACATCATACCTGCCCCTACATGACACCTGCCCCTAAATGATACCTGCCCCCCACACTACATCATACCTACCCCTACATGACACCTGCCCCTATATGATATCTGCCCCCACACTACATCATACCTACCCCTACATTACTATCAGTCCCCAGCTAGTGACATACTTTAGCAGCTTTGATCCAGGGTCCTCGGACCGATCGCCTATGTTTGGGGTCAAGAAGGAATTTCCCCCCTGCGACAAAGATTGACCCCCGATGTCCAGAGGTTTTCGCCTTCTTTTGGATCAATAGCTTAGGGATCCCATAACAATAACATAATACATTTGCCAATAAAATTCTTCATTTTACCCCTATCTTATGTGTCGTCTCGTTTTTTTTGTTTCCTCACAAATTATTTCATTTTCGCACACTGACATGTTTCCTATAGGGGGAGATTTATCAAAGGGTGTAAAATTTAGACTGGTGCAAACTTGCCACAGCAACCAATCACAGCTCCTCTTTTCTTTCACCAGAGCTGGAAGCTGAGCAGTGATTGGTTGCTGTGGGCAGTTTGCACCAGTCTAAATTTTACACCCTTTGATAAATCTCCCCCATAATAGAGTTTGGGGAATTGTTAAAGGGGCAAAACAGGATTAGAAGAAATGGCTGCTCTCTCCCAAAAACGACGCCCCACCTATCTTGGCCTCATTGACTTTAATACGGCTCGCAACCCAAAGACTGGGGTTGTTTTATTTCTGGAAGAAAGCCGCCACGTCTTCTAATCCTGTACAGCCCCCTTAACAATTCACATTTGTGTCTATGGGATCCATCAGAGTTTCCAATATTTTTGATGGGAACGTCGGCCCATTGTGCGGTTCTGTTCTTTCCATCAAAAATACTGAATTTCAAACACTCCCCGTGATTCTTCCTGTAGGGTGTTAGCCGCTCCGGACCCCTACTGAAATAATCATGGATGGATATATGGTGGAGCTGGGAGGACTGTGGGGTTTATGAGCGGTGACCGGCATTTCATGGTGCGTGTGGCTGGCGTAAAGGGGGATTCCCATCTCAGCTTGTTGTCCTTTACCCATAGGATAGGGGATAACAAGCTGATCGCTGGGGATCCAATCCTAAAAATGGAGACGCAATCATCCCTGCAGTGAATGGAGCGCTGACCGTGCCTGAGCGGCTTGTGCTCCATCCATTCTCTACAGGGCCACTGAACGCTTCCAAGCACTGAACTCAGCAGTGTTTGGTGTCCCCATAGAGAATGGATGGAGCGAAGGACACGGTGAGAGCTTCATTCACTGCAGGTCCCAGCAATCAGCCTGCTCTCCTCTATCCTAGAGATAGCGCATAACAAGCTGACATGGGAACACCCCATTAAAGGCAGATCTCTGATTGGCTGATCCACTTGAATGCGGCTGAGCTGTAATACCAGATACAGCCTCTGGATAGATGTGGCGCTGGAGCAAAAAAAAACAAAAACAAAAAAAACATAAGGATAAAGGATAAACTATAGTCACAGCGGTCACAGACATTGATCACCGGGGTGGGGCCGGCGCTGGACTTATTGGCCCGATGTCGGGTTACAAGAACTCAATCCCATAGTCCAGCTCTACATCCAGACTCCGGCACTATTCATGGGGATCAAGGAAATCATCTCGGCATCAAGAAAGATTCTCGGGGCCCTATTACAGGGAGCCATAATCTCTCCAATCAGGCCGATTGGGCAGATTATCGCTCTGTGCAAGGCTAGGTTCACACTGCGTTTTTGCAATCCGTTTTTCTTCATCCGTTTTTTGCAAAAACGGATGAAAAAAAAGGATGCATTTGTGTGCATCCGTTTTGATCGGTTTTCACATTGACTCCCATTATAAAAAAAAAAACGGATCAGAACGGATCCGTTTTTTTTTTTTAACAGACACAAAAACGTAGCTGACCCTACTTCTGTGTCCGTCAAAAAAAAAAAAAAAAGACGGATCCGTTCTGATCCGTTTTTTTTTTATAATGGAATTCAATGGAAAAACAGATTAAAACTGATGCACACAAATGTATCAGTTTTTTCCATCTGTTTTTCATCCGTTCTTGCAAAGAACGGATGAAAGAAACTGATTGCAAAAACGCAGTGTGAACCTAGCCTTATAAAGACAACCATCGGCCGGGGGCAATGATCATCTGCTGATCGTCTCTTTTGGTCCCGACCTAAAATCACCGTCTGCCGGATGATGGACGTGTACAGAAAAGAATAAAGTATCTACGTACCTGTCCACGCTCCCCGGAGGGCTTCTGCCCCCTCCCGGGTGTCTTCCTGGCTTCTACCCGCAGCCGCCGGTGGAACTTCAGAGCCGGACTCTGAAGTAACAGGCCGCTCAACCAATCACTGTCCGACGGAGCCGCGAGCAGTGATTGGCTGAGCGGCCTGTCACTTCAGAAGCTGTCCTTGCAGTTTTCCTGGCTGCTGCGGGCAGTGAGCAGAAGCCAGGAAGACACTGGGGAAAAGTGGCTCTTAAAGGGACGGTACCAAAGTCGCTCTTAAAGTGACTGGACCAAAAAGAGTGACTTTGGTGTAGTCCCATTAAAGAGCGACTTTGGTGCCGTCCATTTGAGAGCGACTTTGGTACTGGTTTTTCAAGAGAAAATTTGTTGCCTCCACTTGATGAGCAACTTTTGTCTTGTCCCTTTTAGTGCAACTTTGGTCCTTCCCTTTAAGTGCGATTTTGGTGCCGTCCATTTAGGAGCAACCTCTTAAAGGGACAGTCGCTCTTAAAGGGACAGAACTAAAGTCGCTCTTAAATCGACAGTACCACAATTCACTCTTGCAGGGCTGTGGCAAAAATCCCTCTTAAAGGGACGGTGCCAAATACGCTCTTAATGGTAAAGGGCCAAATTCGCTCTTAAAGTTATGGTGTGAGTGAATGTACCAAAGTGAGTGTAACAAAGTTTCTTTTCAAGGGACTGGACCACAGTTGCTCTTAAAGGGATGGGACCACTTAAAGTGATTGCACCAAAAATTCTCTTAAAGGGCTGGCAACAAAGTCGCTCTTTAATAATTGGTAGCTATCTATACATAGCTAGATAGACACATAAACACATAGATAGATAGATAGATAGACAGACAGTGACAGAGAGAGAGATAAATGCTTCTATGTTGTCCATGTTAAAGCCGCCGCCAAAACTGAGACATGTATGCCATGTGTTGTCTGATTTGGCTTTTGTGGCGTCCCCTCAGAAGCCGCTCCCTTATAGCCTTTTTGGCTTAGGGTCCTTTTACATGGAAAGATTATCTGACAGATTATCTGCCAAAGATTTGAAGCCAAAGCCAGGAATGGACTATAAACAGGGATCGGGCCATACAGGAAAGCCTGAGATTTCTCCTCTTTTCAAATCCATTCCTGGTTTTGGCTTCAAATCTGTGGCAGATAATCTGTCAGATAATCTTTCCATGTAAAAGAGCCCTTAGACCAATAGTGTATGTATATGTATATATATATATATATATATATATATATATATATATACTGTATATATGTACATGAGATGGATTTTTAGAACAGTGAGACGGAAAAAGACCGTGCTCTGTCCTCTCCAGGCCTTGACCTTGTACTGCAGTGCTTCCAGGTTCAGTGCCCTCCCGAGTGCGTTTCCAAAAAGTAGACACCCCCCCCCCCCCCCCCCCTAGGGTGCGTAGCAGACTGTTCATACCACCCTGCGTGTTGTAAGCACCTTGGCCGGTGAGTGCACATATAAGGCTTTACATTTACCATGTGTGAATGGAGCAAAAGTTGTTTACATCTAGCATACACAGAGAAACATTCCGTGATGATGTCATCAAGGCTGTGATGTCACATATAACTGCCAGGCAGACAGACAGACACTGTAGTTGCAGCCAGGCAGCCAACCAACCAACCAGGTAGGTAGGTAGCAAGGAAAATGCAGGTAGGTGCCGTTCAAACCATTTAATTTGGATTTTTTTTTTTTGGGGGGGGGGGGGGGGGGGGTAGGTCATAAAAGGGACTGGACAAAAGTTGCTCTTAAAAGGATGGGACAAATTGACTGCGCCAAATTTTCTTTTTAAGGGCCGGCACCGAAGTCGTTCCTAAAGGGGCAGCACCAAAGTCGCTCTTAAAGGGGTGGCACCAGTGCTTACGCGTACAGCACCAAAACTAGCCGTTAAAGGGGCGGCACCAAATTTGCTCTTAAAGGGACGACAAATTTGCTCTTCAAGGGGCGGTACTAAAGTCGTTCTTAAAGGGATGGTACATAAGTCGCTCTTAAAGGAACAGTACATAAGTTGCTCTTAACCCCTTAAGGACAGAGCCTGAAATGACCTTAAGGACCGGGCCAATTGTCACTTTTGCGTTTCCGCTTTTTCCTCCTCGCCTTCTAAGACCCATTACACTTTTATTTTTCCACCTACAGGGCCATGTGAGGGCTTGTTTTTTTCAGGAGTAGGTGTACTTTGTAATGGCATCTTTCAATCTGCCATAAAATGAATGACGGAACCCCAAAATATCATTTATGGGGTGAACTTGGGTCAAAGAATGCGATTCCGCAAATTTTGGGGGGGCTTCCATGTTTACGTAATGCACTTTACGGTAAAACTGGCATTTTTCCTTTATTCTATAGGTCGGTCTGAACACAGCGATATGCAGGTTTACTAGGTTTTCTTACGTTTTACTATTTTTTATTAGCAGTAAAACTTTTTTTTTTTTTTTTTGCAAATAGGCATATTTAAAATGCTCCTATTGTGGCTCCTATAGCGCACTTACTTTTTCACCTACGAGGTCGTATGGGGTGTCATTTTTTGCGTCATGATCTCTAGTTTTTATTAGCAAAATTTTTTTCTACATCAAACGTATTGATCGCTTTTTATAAAAAATTTTATACATAAAGTGTCATAAAAAAAAAAGCAATCTCTGCGTTTTTTTAACCGTTTTTTGTTCACGCTGTTCACCATGCAGGAATAATATTGTTTTATTTTAATAGATCGGACGATTACGCACGCTACGGTATATAATATGTTAATTAACTTTATTAGTTTTTATGTGTTTTATGTATGAAATGGGAAGGGGGGGGGGTGATTTTCACTTTTATTGGGGGAGGGGCTTTGGGGCATTGTGTAAAACATTTATTTATTTATTTTTTTACACTTTTATAGTCCCCTTAGGGAACTATCCTGTACATACAATAGATCAGTAACACTGATCCCTGCTATGCCATAGCATTGCAGGGATCAGTGTTATCTGCGATCTTCTGATTCAGCCCGCCTGTGGCAGGCTGAATCAGAGGACCGAGCAGAAGACTGCACGGAGGTAAGGAGAAGACCTCCGGCAGTCAGAAAATGCGATCGGGACCCCTGCAGACATGCTGCGTGGCTCCCGATCGCTAAGTGACCGGAGATGCTCCGGTCACTTATACTTAAATGCCGCGCGATCGCTGCGTTTAAGGGGTTAATGGCGGGCGGCCGCGAGATCGCGGTCGTCCGCCATTGAGGATGAGGGCCTGGCTGCATACAGCAGCCGGTCCTCACCCGCTATGGGGCGGGCTCAGCTCGTGAGCCCGCTCCGTAGCACGGGTCCGCGCCAGGGCGTACATTTACGCCCTCTTGCCTTAAAGCCCAGGCAGCGGGGGCGTAAATGTACGCCCGCGGTCCTTAAGGGGTTAAAGGGAGGGTATCAAGGCTTAAAGTTTAACTTAAAGGGAAGTCACTGTTAACGGGGCGCTCTTTTCAAGCACTATGGGGGAGATTTATCAAAACTGGTGTGAAGTAGAATTGTCTTAGTTGCCCCTAGCAACCCATCAGATTCCACCTTTCATTTTCTAAAGAATCTGTGAGGAATGAAAGGTGGAATCTGATTGGTTGCTAGGGGCAACTAAGACAATTCTACTTTACACCAGTTGGATGAATCTCCCCCTAAGTATTTTTCTGGAAATGCTCGTCTAATTAATATTTCATAGTTGAGCTGTGATTGGTTGCCGTGGGCAACAGGGAACATTGTTACTATATATATTAGAGGGATAAATCCAGTATGTGGTAACATAACATTGTACCTAAAGTTAAAAAAAAAAAAAAAAAAAAAAAAAAGAAGCATAGTGTAAAGGGGGCTATACATGTCAGTGTCATCAAAGCCCATTGGTCAGTGATCAGCCAATAGGATTGCAGGAGACAAACACGCAACATCAATAAAAGCAACGCGTCGCTAGGCAACCTTGTCTGTTGGATCTCCTCTGTGGGTGAAGACAGACTTCTCTGCGACTGCTGCTCTTTTGCTCTTTTTGGACCGCTCTCTTGGTGATTTTTTTGGTTGGATTACTCGGCATACGACTTTTTGGCTTCGGATTCTTGGACTACGATTTTTGGATTTCGATTTTTGGACATGGACTTCCTGGACCTGCATCTGCGAGACATGAAGGCGACACCTGAGGACTACTGGAGGATGGCCGGCGGCCGGGCTTTCCTGCCGGTCAGTGTATTTGTGGGATGGAGCCAGAGACCGAGGGCCCCAGGTGGCGCTGCTAATGGGAGGAGACCGGGGAACCATCCATAGGGAACCTCCACCATCCCCAGGGTCACACTCCTCCGGTTCCTTGGAGCCATGGCATCATTACCACTATGTATTGCCATATGTAGGGATAGTAATGGGTTTTTTTTTTAAAGGTGTTGGTCGCCCCCTGCCACCCGCCCTCCCATAGGACCCCTATGTAACTGTCCGGGGTTACATGTATAATATGTCTGCCCTTATTCCTGCTATAGGAAAGTTGACATTCACTGTATTGTTTTCTCTTTAGATCTTCTATCAACGCCTCCCGATCTTCTATGGACCCGCCGTCGATCTGAAGACCATGGATATGAAGGCCCTCCAGACGCTCGCCTACGCCGCCAAGTTCCTGCCTTCTCCCATCTTCCAGAAGGACGTAAGTCACCGCATTGGCTGCTAGGATCCCTGTAACAATAATATCTAGATCGTTTCAAAAGAATCTCTGACTGACTTCAATTATTTTTCTGTTTTAGAGATGTATGCCGACCAACGAGGAGGCCCAGCGGAGGTATCGATCAGCGCCCAAGGCCGAAGAAAAGACTCTGCCCAGAAGATCGGAAAGAGCCAGGATTCTCTGCGCCTGCATGGATGAAGATTTCGTCATTCCACCTCACCCTCCGAAGAGACTCATCCTGAAGAGGAGCCGACGCTAGGAAGCATCCGCTGGTAATGTATGACATCCGCACTTGCACTACATACCTACCCATACACTGCATGCTACCTTCCCCCAACACTACATCATACCTGCCCCTACATGACACCTGCCCCCGCACTACATCATACCTACCCCCTGCACTACATCATACCTGCCCCTACATGACACCTGCCCCTACATGACACCTGCCCCCACACTCCATCATACCTGCCCCCCGCACTACATCATACCTGCCCCTACATGACACCTGCCCCTAAATGATACCTGCCCCCCACACTACATCATACCTACCCCTACATGACACCTGCCCCTATATGATATCTGCCCCCACACTACATCATACCTACCCCTACATTACTATCAGTCCCCAGCTAGTGACATACTTTAGCAGCTTTGATCCAGGGTCCTCGGACCGATCGCCTATGTTTGGGGTCAAGAAGGAATTTCCCCCCTGCGACAAAGATTGACCCCCGATGTCCAGAGGTTTTCGCCTTCTTTTGGATCAATAGCTTAGGGATCCCATAACAATAACATAATACATTTGCCAATAAAATTCTTCATTTTACCCCTATCTTATGTGTCGTCTCGTTTTTTTGTTTCCTCACAAATTATTTCATTTTCGCACACTGACATGTTTCCTATAGGGGGAGATTTATCAAAGGGTGTAAAATTTAGACTGGTGCAAACTTGCCACAGCAACCAATCACAGCTCCTCTTTTCTTTCACCAGAGCTGGAAGCTGAGCAGTGATTGGTTGCTGTGGGCAGTTTGCACCAGTCTAAATTTTACACCCTTTGATAAATCTCCCCCATAATAGAGTTTGGGGAATTGTTAAAGGGGCAAAACAGGATTAGAAGAAATGGCTGCTCTCTCCCAAAAACGACGCCCCACCTATCTTGGCCTCATTGACTTTAATACGGCTCGCAACCCAAAGACTGGGGTTGTTTTATTTCTGGAAGAAAGCCGCCACGTCTTCTAATCCTGTACAGCCCCCTTAACAATTCACATTTGTGTCTATGGGATCCATCAGAGTTTCCAATATTTTTGATGGGAACGTCGGCCCATTGTGCGGTTCTGTTCTTTCCATCAAAAATACTGAATTTCAAACACTCCCCGTGATTCTTCCTGTAGGGTGTTAGCCGCTCCGGACCCCTACTGAAATAATCATGGATGGATATATGGTGGAGCTGGGAGGACTGTGGGGTTTATGAGCGGTGACCGGCATTTCATGGTGCGTGTGGCTGGCGTAAAGGGGGATTCCCATCTCAGCTTGTTGTCCTTTACCCATAGGATAGGGGATAACAAGCTGATCGCTGGGGATCCAATCCTAAAAATGGAGACGCAATCATCCCTGCAGTGAATGGAGCGCTGACCGTGCCTGAGCGGCTTGTGCTCCATCCATTCTCTACAGGGCCACTGAACGCTTCCAAGCACTGAACTCAGCAGTGTTTGGTGTCCCCATAGAGAATGGATGGAGCGAAGGACACGGTGAGAGCTTCATTCACTGCAGGTCCCAGCAATCAGCCTGCTCTCCTCTATCCTAGAGATAGCGCATAACAAGCTGACATGGGAACACCCCATTAAAGGCAGATCTCTGATTGGCTGATCCACTTGAATGCGGCTGAGCTGTAATACCAGATACAGCCTCTGGATAGATGTGGCGCTGGAGCAAAAAAAAACAAAAACAAAAAAAACATAAGGATAAAGGATAAACTATAGTCACAGCGGTCACAGACATTGATCACCGGGGTGGGGCCGGCGCTGGACTTATTGGCCCGATGTCGGGTTACAAGAACTCAATCCCATAGTCCAGCTCTACATCCAGACTCCGGCACTATTCATGGGGATCAAGGAAATCATCTCGGCATCAAGAAAGATTCTCGGGGCCCTATTACAGGGAGCCATAATCTCTCCAATCAGGCCGATTGGGCAGATTATCGCTCTGTGCAAGGCTAGGTTCACACTGCGTTTTTGCAATCCGTTTTTCTTCATCCGTTTTTTGCAAAAACGGATGAAAAAAAAGGATGCATTTGTGTGCATCCGTTTTGATCGGTTTTCACATTGACTCCCATTATAAAAAAAAAAAACGGATCAGAACGGATCCGTTTTTTTTTTTAACAGACACAAAAACGTAGCTGACCCTACTTCTGTGTCCGTCAAAAAAAAAAAAAAAAAGACGGATCCGTTCTGATCCGTTTTTTTTTTATAATGGAATTCAATGGAAAAACAGATTAAAACTGATGCACACAAATGTATCAGTTTTTTCCATCTGTTTTTCATCCGTTCTTGCAAAGAACGGATGAAAGAAACTGATTGCAAAAACGCAGTGTGAACCTAGCCTTATAAAGACAACCATCGGCCGGGGGCAATGATCATCTGCTGATCGTCTCTTTTGGTCCCGACCTAAAATCACCGTCTGCCGGATGATGGACGTGTACAGAAAAGAATAAAGTATCTACGTACCTGTCCACGCTCCCCGGAGGGCTTCTGCCCCCTCCCGGGTGTCTTCCTGGCTTCTACCCGCAGCCGCCGGTGGAACTTCAGAGCCGGACTCTGAAGTAACAGGCCGCTCAACCAATCACTGTCCGACGGAGCCGCGAGCAGTGATTGGCTGAGCGGCCTGTCACTTCAGAAGCTGTCCTTGCAGTTTTCCTGGCTGCTGCGGGCAGTGAGCAGAAGCCAGGAAGACACTGGGGAAAAGTGGCTCTTAAAGGGACGGTACCAAAGTCGCTCTTAAAGTGACTGGACCAAAAAGAGTGACTTTGGTGTAGTCCCATTAAAGAGCGACTTTGGTGCCGTCCATTTGAGAGCGACTTTGGTACTGGTTTTTCAAGAGAAAATTTGTTGCCTCCACTTGATGAGCAACTTTTGTCTTGTCCCTTTTAGTGCAACTTTGGTCCTTCCCTTTAAGTGCGATTTTGGTGCCGTCCATTTAGGAGCAACCTCTTAAAGGGACAGTCGCTCTTAAAGGGACAGAACTAAAGTCGCTCTTAAATCGACAGTACCACAATTCACTCTTGCAGGGCTGTGGCAAAAATCCCTCTTAAAGGGACGGTGCCAAATACGCTCTTAATGGTAAAGGGCCAAATTCGCTCTTAAAGTTATGGTGTGAGTGAATGTACCAAAGTGAGTGTAACAAAGTTTCTTTTCAAGGGACTGGACCACAGTTGCTCTTAAAGGGATGGGACCACTTAAAGTGATTGCACCAAAAATTCTCTTAAAGGGCTGGCAACAAAGTCGCTCTTTAATAATTGGTAGCTATCTATACATAGCTAGATAGACACATAAACACATAGATAGATAGATAGATAGACAGACAGTGACAGAGAGAGAGATAAATGCTTCTATGTTGTCCATGTTAAAGCCGCCGCCAAAACTGAGACATGTATGCCATGTGTTGTCTGATTTGGCTTTTGTGGCGTCCCCTCAGAAGCCGCTCCCTTATAGCCTTTTTGGCTTAGGGTCCTTTTACATGGAAAGATTATCTGACAGATTATCTGCCAAAGATTTGAAGCCAAAGCCAGGAATGGACTATAAACAGGGATCGGGCCATACAGGAAAGCCTGAGATTTCTCCTCTTTTCAAATCCATTCCTGGTTTTGGCTTCAAATCTGTGGCAGATAATCTGTCAGATAATCTTTCCATGTAAAAGAGCCCTTAGACCAATAGTGTATGTATATATATATATATATATATATATATATATATATATATATATATATACTGTATATATGTACATGAGATGGATTTTTAGAACAGTGAGACGGAAAAAGACCGTGCTCTGTCCTCTCCAGGCCTTGACCTTGTACTGCAGTGCTTCCAGGTTCAGTGCCCTCCCGAGTGCGTTTCCAAAAATTAGACACCCCCCCCCCCCCCCCCCCCCCCCCCCCCCCCTAGGGTGCGTAGCAGACTGTTCATACCCCCCTGCGTGTTGTAAGCACCTTGGCCGGTGAGTGCACATATAAGGCTTTACATTTACCATGTGTGAATGGAGCAAAAGTTGTTTACATCTAGCATACACAGAGAAACATTCCGTGATGATGTCATCAAGGCTGTGATGTCACATATAACTGCCAGGCAGACAGACAGACACTGTAGTTGCAGCCAGGCAGCCAACCAACCAACCAGGTAGGTAGGTAGCAAGGAAAATGCAGGTAGGTGCCGTTCAAACCATTTAATTTGGATTTTTTTTTTGGGGGGGGGGGGGGGGGGGGTAGGTCATAAAAGGGACTGGACAAAAGTTGCTCTTAAAAGGATGGGACAACTTGACTGCGCCAAATTTTCTTTTTAAGGGCCGGCACCGAAGTCGTTCCTAAAGGGGCAGCACTAAAGTCGCTCTTAAAGGGGTGGCACCAGTGCTTACGCGTACAGCACCAAAACTAGCCGTTAAAGGGGCGGCACCAAATTTGCTCTTAAAGGGACGACAAATTTGCTCTTCAAGGGGCGGTACTAAAGTCGTTCTTAAAGGGATGGTACATAAGTCGCTCTTAAAGGAACAGTACATAAGTTGCTCTTAACCCCTTAAGGACAGAGCCTGAAATGACCTTAAGGACCGGGCCAATTGTCACTTTTGCGTTTCCGCTTTTTCCTCCTCGCCTTCTAAGACCCATTACACTTTTATTTTTCCACCTACAGGGCCATGTGAGGGCTTGTTTTTTTCAGGAGTAGGTGTACTTTGTAATGGCATCTTTCAATCTGCCATAAAATGAATGACGGAACCCCAAAATATCATTTATGGGGTGAACTTGGGTCAAAGAATGCGATTCCGCAAATTTTGGGGGGGCTTCCATGTTTACGTAATGCACTTTACGGTAAAACTGGCATTTTTCCTTTATTCTATAGGTCGGTCTGAACACAGCGATATGCAGGTTTACTAGGTTTTCTTACGTTTTACTATTTTTTATTAGCAGTAAAACTTTTTTTTTTTTTTTTGCAAATAGGCATATTTAAAATGCTCCTATTGTGGCTCCTATAGCGCACTTACTTTTTCACCTACGAGGTCGTATGGGGTGTCATTTTTTGCGTCATGATCTCTAGTTTTTATTAGCAAAATTTTTTTCTACATCAAACGTATTGATCGCTTTTTATAAAAAATTTTATACATAAAGTGTCATAAAAAAAAAAAGCAATCTCTGCGTTTTTTTAACCGTTTTTTGTTCACGCTGTTCACCATGCAGGAATAATATTGTTTTATTTTAATAGATCGGACGATTACGCACGCTACGGTATATAATATGTTAATTAACTTTATTAGTTTTTATGTGTTTTATGTATGAAATGGGAAGGGGGGGGGGGGTGATTTTCACTTTTATTGGGGGAGGGGCTTTGGGGCATTGTGTAAAACATTTATTTATTTATTTTTTTACACTTTTATAGTCCCCGTAGGGAACTATCCTGTACATACAATAGATCAGTAACACTGATCCCTGCTATGCCATAGCATTGCAGGGATCAGTGTTATCTGCGATCTTCTGATTCAGCCCGCCTGTGGCAGGCTGAATCAGAGGACCGAGCAGAAGACTGCACGGAGGTAAGGAGAAGACCTCCGGCAGTCAGAAAATGCGATCGGGACCCCTGCAGACATGCTGCGTGGCTCCCGATCGCTAAGTGACCGGAGATGCTCCGGTCACTTATACTTAAATGCCGCGCGATCGCTGCGTTTAAGGGGTTAATGGCGGGCGGCCGCGAGATCGCGGTCGTCCGCCATTGAGGATGAGGGCCTGGCTGCATACAGCAGCCGGTCCTCACCCGCTATGGGGCGGGCTCAGCTCGTGAGCCCGCTCCGTAGCACGGGTCCGCGCCAGGGCGTACATTTACGCCCTCTTGCCTTAAAGCCCAGGCAGCGGGGGCGTAAATGTACGCCCGCGGTCCTTAAGGGGTTAAAGGGAGGGTATCAAGGCTTAAAGTTTAACTTAAAGGGAAGTCACTGTTAACGGGGCGCTCTTTTCAAGCACTATGGGGGAGATTTATCAAAACTGGTGTGAAGTAGAATTGTCTTAGTTGCCCCTAGCAACCCATCAGATTCCACCTTTCATTTTCTAAAGAATCTGTGAGGAATGAAAGGTGGAATCTGATTGGTTGCTAGGGGCAACTAAGACAATTCTACTTTACACCAGTTGGATGAATCTCCCCCTAAGTATTTTTCTGGAAATGCTCGTCTAATTAATATTTCATAGTTGAGCTGTGATTGGTTGCCGTGGGCAACAGGGAACATTGTTACTATATATATTAGAGGGATAAATCCAGTATGTGGTAACATAACATTGTACCTAAAGTTAAAAAAAAAAAAAAAAAAAAAGAAGCATAGTGTAAAGGGGGCTATACATGTCAGTGTCATCAAAGCCCATTGGTCAGGGAGGGCGAAACGGGCGCAGCATAGTGCAGCCCGTACATGACAGGGTGGGTAGGAAGGGGTTAACTAGGGAAGCTGACGGCGAGCAGGGTTGCTATAGTGAGGGGGCAGCAGCCGGTCAAAAGTGCAGGGTGTAGGAACGGACCAATAGGGGTAGTGTTAGGAGCGTGGGGGAGGGCCATGGCTGGGGGGGTAGAAATAGGTTGGGGGGGAGGAGTTACCTTAGTCTGCAGCGTCCGGACCCGAGACAGGGAGCAGAATGTCACGTCCATCCGGCGCAGAAACTTCATTCCAAGCATCCCTGAGGGATGCTGCGGCACGACATGGGGCTGCCTGGCTGCAGGAGCAGCTCACACAAGCCATTCAGGAGGCGGGGGTAGGTCCGGGTACCGGGGGGGGCCGACCGCCCGCACGCCGCCGGCGCCCGCCGGAGCGGCTCAGTCCTGATGTGCCCCGCCGCTCCCGCCGTGTAGGGAGCCCTCTACAGGACCCTCAAGCCCCCTCTGACCAGCCTGCAGCTCCTGGGCCCAGGAGGGAGGCTGGGAGGAATCCCTCAGCACGACGGGCTTCCGGCCGGCGGGGGGGGGCTCACCCTGCTCCCTCCTCCTCCTCTGTGCCGGCATCACCACCTGGAGCAGTTGCGGCTGGCCCCTCACAGCAGCGCCAGCAGGGGGCAGTCCGGCATGTGAGACGCAGGGAGACTGGCTCCCAGAAGCAGCACAGGCAGGGGAGGCGGGGCTTAGCCCGGTCACGTGATCCCACCTTCCCTGTGCCTGTTCCTGACAGCCGGGGGGTTAATATTCCGCCCCTACCAACAGTGCCTGCACGAGGGGGGGCCCACAGATCTGCAGCCCGTGCAGAACAAGTGCGACCTCCCACAGCCCGCTCTCCTGTCAGCGTCCGCCCAAATGTGCAGGCGCAGGGGCGGCGATCTGCCTCTCCTGGCGCCCTTGACGTCGGGGTTGTCGTGGGGCCCGAATCCGGTGGAAGTGGCTCAGAGAGCCTGGAAGAAGGCGAAGTTTCGCCCAGTACCGTCCCGCTGCTGGATTCCACGGTCGCGGCTGTTCCGGCTCCTGTCCAGAGTCAGCCTGGTGAGTCTCTCCCTATGTCCGTGTCTTCTGTCTTGTCTTCAGCTGTGTCTGGAATGAGTGGCAGTGGTGTGTTAGGAGGTCAGGGGGGAGTGAGTGGGGGTCTGTTTCCGGGTGTGAGCGAAGCGGTGGTTCAGTTTTTGGCGAGCATGCGTGAATTTGTGCAGAATGCTAACCCTCAAGCTAACTTGCTAGTACCTGGGGGGAGTGCTCCTGGCGTGCCGGTCGTTGTTGGCGCGAATGTGGTGTCTGGTGCGCAAGCGGTGTCTGGCGCGCAAGTGGTTCCTGGCGTGCAAGCGGTGTCTGGCGCGCAAGCGGTTCCTGGTGCGCAAGCGGTGTCTGGTGCGCAGGCGGTTCCTGGCGTGCAAGCAGTGTCTGGCGCGCAAGCAGTTCCTGGCACGCAAGCGGTGCCTAGGGCGCAGGTGTTGGCTAGTACGCAGGCAGGTCCTGTGGCACAGGCGGCTTCGGGGCAGGCGGTGTCGGGTCAAGCGACACCGGCTTCCGCGTGGCTCGGGGGTAGTGCGGTACCGGGTTCGGCGGTTTCGGCGGCGCCCGCGGTTTCAACTACGGGGGCGGATGCTTCACTCCGGCTGGATGATTCGGCCAGGGGTGAAGTATACGTTTGCTTTGATGGCCCCTTGGGGGCGCACCTAAAGCAAGAAGTCCGCGAAAAAATCTGGCGCGATGAATATGTAGAAATATTCTCCCTTCTCCCACTGGAGAAGTTTAACATCGACAAGGGCAAGGCTGACGAAAGCAAAAAGGAGGAGGAGGAGAAGCGCCGGTATCGTTTGATACCCCGCACGTTCTCCAATTGGTTGCAGGCTTTCGCCATCCTCGCCAGTGTTGTTGGGGAAAGGGCCCCTCAGAATTGCTCGGCTCTGTTTTGCTACATGGATTCGATAGGCGAAGCCTATCGAGTCTATGGGGGTACAGCCTGGCTGAGATACGACGAGCAGTTTCGGCAACGAAAAGCTGTTCGGCCGTCGCTGCGCTGGGACCATAAAGATATTGCTTTATGGATGCGGCTCATGGCGGCGGCACGCGCGCCGTCCCAGCCGTTTCGTTGGGGGACCGGGGGATCGGCCACTTCGGCCGGGAACTCGGTCTCTCAGCGCCCAGGGTGCTGCTGGCAGTTCAACGAGGGTCGCTGCCGCTTCAACGCAGACTGTAAATTCAAACATGAATGCAGTATCTGCGGGGGTAATCACCCCCAGTCCCGCTGTTTCAAGAGACCAAAGGGGCGGCCCACTGAGGCTTCACGAAAGGGGTCGGACGCCAGTGAATATCGAGGCGATGCTGCCTCATCTAAGTAGGTACCCCGACCGGTCGGCGGCCCTACTCTTGCGTGAAGGTTTTCAGTTTGGCTTCCGGATCCCTTTCTCTCCTGGAGCACCAATTTTCCGCCCACCAAACCTGAAGTCGGCCAGGGTTCGGCCCGACCTGGTGAGTGAAAAACTGGCAAAGGAGGTAGCCCTGGGGCGTATGGCGGGCCCATTTGTGGATCCGCCGTGGCCTCACCTGCGGGTTTCTCCTTTAGGCTTGGTCCCCAAAAAAGAGCCCAACAAGTTCCGGCTGATCCATCACTTGTCCTACCCCTCTGGGGGGTCGGTCAATGACGGTATTGATCACGACACTTGTTCCGTTTCATATGTCTCATTTGATCGGGCGGTTGCCTGGGTGCGGCGGTGCGGACCGGGGTCACTAATGGCCAAAACGGACATTGAGGCGGCTTTCAGGTTGTTACCGGTGCATCCGGAGTGTTTTCACTTGTTGGGCTGTATGTGGGAGGGGCAGTATTATGTGGATTGTTGTCTGCCAATGGGGTGCTCGATCTCTTGTGCTTACTTCGAGGCCTTTAGCACTTTTGTCGAGTGGGTCGTACGCGAGGAGTCGGGTTTGCAGGCCGTCTTGCATTACCTGGACGATTTCTTGTGCGTCGGCCCGGCAGGGTCTACTGTGTGTTCTGTTCTGCTACATACAGTCGAACGTGTGGCGGCTAGATTCGGCATTCCATTGGCACCGGACAAAACCGAGGGCCCGGCGACAGTTGTTCGTTTTTTGGGCATCGAGATTGACTCGGTTGCAATGGAATGCCGCCTACCCCAGGATAAGCTGAGGGACTTAAGAACGGTAGTGGGCTATTTTTTGGGTTTGCGCAAAGTGCGCTTGCGCCAGCTTCAGTCATTGTTGGGCAAATTTAATTTTGCCTGCCGCATCATGCCGATGGGGCGCATATTTTGCCGCCGCTTGGCCTCCGCGACGGCGGGCGTCCGTTCCCCCCTTCATTTCATCCGGTTAACAGCTAGTCATCGCGCTGATCTGCAAGTGTGGTCAGAGTTTTTGGAGCGCTATAATGGCCGTTCGATGTGGATGGATGATTGGGTGGACAATGTGGATATGGAGCTGTTTACGGACGCGTCAGGTTCCGTCGGTTTTGGTGCTTACTTCGCGGGAGAATGGTTTGCAGGAGAGTGGCCTGAGGTTTGGCGTGAGTGTGGCTTCAGTCGGAACCTGACTTTGCTTGAACTGTTCCCGATTGTGGCAGCAGTGGAGGTGTGGGGATCCCGGTTTCGCAGCAGGAAGGTTCGTTTTTGCTGCGATAACCTCTCGGTAGTCCAGGCGGTTAATAGCTTGTCTGCCTCCTCTCCGCCCGTTGTTAACTTATTGCGCCATTTGGTTTTGCGTGGGCTTGAGTTGAATGCGTGGCTTTCTGCTCGTCACCTGCCGGGTGTTCAGAACTCCATTGCTGATTCGCTTTCTCGTTCACAGTGGGATCGTTTCCGCGAGTTGGCCCCGGGAGCGGATCAGCAAGGGAGGACCTGCCCGGATTGCCTGTGGAGCATAGTCTCAGGAACGCCTTCTGTCTGATTGAACGTGCGGTTGGCAGGTCTACATGGAAGGGTCGTGTGTCGGCATGGCAAGAATGGTTGCGTTTTTGCAGTACGGTGGGATCGGATGGTCTGAGTGGGGATCTTGTGCCGCTTTTGTTGATGTTTGTGGGAGATGCTTTTAGTGAAGGGATTTCGGTCTCCGGTTTGGTTCGAAAGCTTTCAGGTCTGTCTTATTGGTTTCGTTTGCTGGGAACGCATGATGTGACAAGGGACTTTGTGGTGCGGCAAGCGGTTGCCGGGTACAAAAAATCTAGAATGTCGCGGGATGTTAGACGACCGGTGTCTTTTAGTATTTTGGTGAGTCTCCTGGGCGTGTTGGATGGCTTGTGTACGAATGGTTTTGAGAGTGCGTTGTTTCGGGCCGCTTTTTCTTTAGCCTTCTTTGGGGCATTTAGAATTGGCGAGCTGATCAGCCGGTCGTGTCTGTCGGATGATGGTATGTTGTGTGCGGATGTTTCCTGGGCGTGTGATCGGGTGTCCTGCTTGCTTCGCCGCTCCAAGACTGACCAGGCTGGGAGAGGTAAGACGGTGGTACTTTACCCGGTTGACGGCTCCCCCGCCTGCCCAGTCCGTTGCGTGGGTGATTACTTGGGGTTGCGGCCCCGGGGGCGGGGCGGCTCCTTGCTCGTCCATCAGGACGGCAGGGCTCTGTCACGTTTTCAATTTATTGCAGTATTCCGACAGGGTCTGGAGCGGCTGGCCTTACCGTCCCGTGAGTTCGCCTCCCATTCCTTCCGGATTGGAGCGGCGACAGAGGCAGTCAGATGTGGTCTGGATGAGTGTGTGGTTCGGCGAATTGGGCGGTGGGAATCTTCACGGTTCCGTTCGTATGTTCGTCAGGATTTGCTGTGATAGCTTTGTGTTCTTTCTTCCCCATACTTGTATTCGTGTTGTGTGTTTTGTTTTTTAGATGGTGCCTGCTTGGTGTGGATACTCGGTCACTCATATGTGCGTCGTGGGGCCCGGCGCGCTGACATTCGACCCGAGGGCCGGCAGTTAGGCTTCCCACGAAGCGAGGCGCACATTCGATGGATCGGTATCGGGGGGATGTTGTGGCGGGGGGTTCTACCAGAAATTCATTTTTATGCCCGGTTAGATCGCGCCCCTGATATTTTAACATTGCATGTTGGAGGGAACGACTTGGGTGCCCGTTCCTCCAGAGACCTCATACGAGACATCAAATTTGATCTGCTTCGGCTGTGGTCCCTGTTCCCGGGCATCATCGTAGTATGGTCCGAGATGGCGGCGCGTTTTGAGTGGCGCCAAGCCCGGTCCGTGGATCGCCTCAATAGTGCTAGGGGACGGGTAAATAAGGAAGTCTCCCGCTTCGTGGCGCGCAATGGGGGAATTGTAGTCCGGCACAGGGACTTTGAGGTCCCTAAGTGGGGATTTATGGACGGGGATGGTGTTCACCTCAACGAGGTTGGCATGGACCTCTGGTCGTCTAATCTCCAGGATGGCATTGAGGCGGCGTTGAGGGTTTGGAGGGACTCGCAACCCCAAGGAGTCGGGCTTGCTCGCGGTGGCGGAGGGGTGGTCACGGATGGCCCTGAGTGAGTTGGCTTCAGGGGCCCATTTAAAGTGATGGGAAACCCCTGTTTTGTTATCTGCAGTTCGGTTTGGGATTTGGTGCAGGTGGTTACCGCTTAAGCGGTTATTCTGAGGTTCCATAGGAACCAGGTGGATAGCAGTACATGGCATATTTGCCATCCCTGAGCCGGCGCGGTGCGACTGGGGGTTCTATAGATTACACTTGTACTGCTTGGTTGGGCTATCCGTTACCTCCCCATTTTTGTGGCTACGTTTACAAAGTGCAATTGAAAGTTATATATATATAATGTTTACAGTTATTTATGTTTTCTACTTAATAAAGAGGCTGCTGTGGCCAGCATTTTCCAATGTTACTCAGTGTGGTGTCCATTATTGGGGTAGGGGTGGGCAAAAAGGGAACTGTTAAAGTGAGGTGTAACGCTGGGTATGGGGGTTTGTTCTTCTACCCCGTAATCTGCCTTACCCGGGTCAAGGGAGGGCGAAACGGGCGCAGCATAGTGCAGCCCGTACATGACAGGGTGGGTAGGAAGGGGTTAACTAGGGAAGCTGACGGCGAGCAGGGTTGCTATAGTGAGGGGGCAGCAGCCGGTCAAAAGTGCAGGGTGTAGGAACGGACCAATAGGGGTAGTGTTAGGAGCGTGGGGGAGGGCCATGGCTGGGGGGGTAGAAATAGGTTGGGGGGGAGGAGTTACCTTAGTCTGCAGCGTCCGGACCCGAGACAGCCCGCCCGCCCGCCCTATTGTTTGTGCCTGGCCGGTGGTGCGGGGCTCGCTCCTGATAATCGTCGCGGCAGCCCGCGGAGGGGTGGTCACGGATGGCCCTGAGTGAGTTGGCTTCAGGGGCCCATTTAAAGTGATGGGAAACCCCTGTTTTGTTATCTGCAGTTCGGTTTGGGATTTGGTGCAGGTGGTTACCGCTTAAGCGGTTATTCTGAGGTTCCATAGGAACCAGGTGGATAGCAGTACATGGCATATTTGCCATCCCTGAGCCGGCGCGGTGCGACTGGGGGTTCTATAGATTACACTTGTACTGCTTGGTTGGGCTATCCGTTACCTCCCCATTTTTGTGGCTACGTTTACAAAGTGCAATTGAAAGTTATATATATATAATGTTTACAGTTATTTATGTTTTCTACTTAATAAAGAGGCTGCTGTGGCCAGCATTTTCCAATGTTACTCAGTGTGGTGTCCATTATTGGGGTAGGGGTGGGCAAAAAGGGAACTGTTAAAGTGAGGTGTAACGCTGGGTATGGGGGTTTGTTCTTCTACCCCGTAATCTGCCTTACCCGGGTCAAGTGATCAGCCAATAGGATTGCAGGAGACAAACACGCAACATCAATAAAAGCAACGCGTCGCTAGGCAACCTTGTCTGTTGGATCTCCTCTGTGGGTGAAGACAGACTTCTCTGCGACTGCTGCTCTTTTGCTCTTTTTGGACCGCTCTCTTGGTGATTTTTTTGGTTGGATTACTCGGCATACGACTTTTTGGCTTCGGATTCTTGGACTACGATTTTTGGATTTCGATTTTTGGACATGGACTTCCTGGACCTGCATCTGCGAGACATGAAGGCGACACCTGAGGACTACTGGAGGATGGCCGGCGCCCGGGCTTTCCTGCCGGTCAGTGTATTTGTGGGATGGAGCCAGAGACCGAGGGCCCCAGGTGGCGCTGCTAATGGGAGGAGACCGGGGAACCATCCATAGGGAACCTCCACCATCCCCAGGGTCACACTCCTCCGGTTCCTTGGAGCCATGGCATCATTACCACTATGTATTGCCATATGTAGGGATAGTAATGGTTTTTTTTTTTTAAAGGTGTTGGTCGCCCCCTGCCACCCGCCCTCCCATAGGACCCCTATGTAACTGTCCGGGGTTACATGTATAATATGTCTGCCCTTATTCCTGCTATAGGAAAGTTGACATTCACTGTATTGTTTTCTCTTTAGATCTTCTATCAACGCCTCCCGATCTTCTATGGACCCGCCGTCGATCTGAAGACCATGGATATGAAGGCCCTCCAGACGCTCGCCTACGCCGCCAAGTTCCTGCCTTCTCCCATCTTCCAGAAGGACGTAAGTCACCGCATTGGCTGCTAGGATCCCTGTAACAATAATATCTAGATCGTTTCAAAAGAATCTCTGACTGACTTCAATTATTTTTCTGTTTTAGAGATGTATGCCGACCAACGAGGAGGCCCAGCGGAGGTATCGATCAGCGCCCAAGGCCGAAGAAAAGACTCTGCCCAGAAGATCGGAAAGAGCCAGGATTCTCTGCGCCTGCATGGATGAAGATTTCGTCATTCCACCTCACCCTCCGAAGAGACTCATCCTGAAGAGGAGCCGACGCTAGGAAGCATCCGCTGGTAATGTATGACATCCGCACTTGCACTACATACCTACCCATACACTGCATGCTACCTTCCCCCAACACTACATCATACCTGCCCCTACATGACACCTGCCCCCGCACTACATCATACCTACCCCCTGCACTACATCATACCTGCCCCTACATGACACCTGCCCCTACATGACACCTGCCCCCACACTCCATCATACCTGCCCCCCGCACTACATCATACCTGCCCCTACATGACACCTGCCCCTAAATGATACCTGCCCCCCACACTACATCATACCTACCCCTACATGACACCTGCCCCTATATGATATCTGCCCCCACACTACATCATACCTACCCCTACATTACTATCAGTCCCCAGCTAGTGACATACTTTAGCAGCTTTGATCCAGGGTCCTCGGACCGATCGCCTATGTTTGGGGTCAAGAAGGAATTTCCCCCCTGCGACAAAGATTGACCCCCGATGTCCAGAGGTTTTCGCCTTCTTTTGGATCAATAGCTTAGGGATCCCATAACAATAACATAATACATTTGCCAATAAAATTCTTCATTTTACCCCTATCTTATGTGTCGTCTCGTTTTTTTGTTTCCTCACAAATTATTTCATTTTCGCACACTGACATGTTTCCTATAGGGGGAGATTTATCAAAGGGTGTAAAATTTAGACTGGTGCAAACTTGCCACAGCAACCAATCACAGCTCCTCTTTTCTTTCACCAGAGCTGGAAGCTGAGCAGTGATTGGTTGCTGTGGGCAGTTTGCACCAGTCTAAATTTTACACCCTTTGATAAATCTCCCCCATAATAGAGTTTGGGGAATTGTTAAAGGGGCAAAACAGGATTAGAAGAAATGGCTGCTCTCTCCCAAAAACGACGCCCCACCTATCTTGGCCTCATTGACTTTAATACGGCTCGCAACCCAAAGACTGGGGTTGTTTTATTTCTGGAAGAAAGCCGCCACGTCTTCTAATCCTGTACAGCCCCCTTAACAATTCACATTTGTGTCTATGGGTGTAGTGTACCAGAGCATGGTTCCTGTGGCTGGGCTGAGGATGGCACCTGTCAACAAGTGTTATTATATATTTTTAGGAGTTAACATGTTTTATGTGCAACTATTCTGTGTATTTCTCTGTACCAGTAACTGGCAGGCAGAGAATGGGTTACATGCTTTACACTGCACACAACACACTACAGCGACATCTACTGACCGTAGTGGGAACTGCTCTAGGTAGTGTGGTAAGCTTGGAAGTTGCTAGAAGGGGGTGTGGTTATGCAGATAGGCCCCCTATATAAGGCTGGCTGTTGCAGAGCTTAGCTGAGACAAGTTGAGACAAGTTGAGACAGGAGACAAGTGACTAGTGACCAGCTGTAGAGGGAATAACATCACCTCAGGAGATCACCACAGAGAGAAGCTGCTGAGGGGAACAAGGAGAAAGATCTTACACAGAGCAGCAAGAGAACAAACAGCTGGAGGTGAGAGAAAGAGACTCTGAGAGACAGTTTGTCAGGTGCACCCTCAGGAAAGGGTCAGCACATATACAGTCAGTGGGAATCCTAAAGACAGACACCCAGTGGAGAGACTTGGCTGTAGGAGGGAGCCGAGTTAACTTAGGCCTCGGCACCCATCTTCCTGACATTCGGGGGGTAGGATTGACTAGGACCCCTGGATCCTCTGGGACCCGAAAGTTGTGGCCTAAGGCCCGGCCCAGTAATTTTGCAGGAAGCTCCCTAGCAGACAGGGAGGGGAGAAGCAGACTCAAGCACCATTGGGGAGAAGTCCACAGGATCACAGTGCTCACCAGCGTCCCACACGTACTGGCAGACCAGGACCTAAGGCAGGTCGTCTCTCTTCACACCACCAGGCTCTCACAAGCACAGTAGCTCAGTCAAAGCCGCCAGTAGTCACCGCTGTGTACCGAAGGACTGTATAACACCTGCAAGTCTTACAGTAAAGGAGTTGTTGTTACACTGCCTCCCTCCTTGTCTCCCTGTTGTCTGGTCCACCTGCACCACACCACCATCAAGGGCCATATTACCAGGCAGCAGTATTTTGGGGTTGGCCCCGGGGGAACTACAGGTCCACACCACCGGCCACCTTACACACGGGTGCAGCCCCCCTACAGAAACCGCTGCAGCAGCCACAGAAGAGAGAGTGATACCAGGGAAGCGCCAGAGAGTCCCCCTGTACCTGCAGAAGCCCTCGTGCCCACCTGTGACCGTGACAAGTTCCAACCATCCTGCAGGTATAGCACACTCTCCCCCTGCAGCCCTCAGTGCATCCCCTCACAGAGGAGCTCAGCGCCACGCTACCAGGAGAGACTACCAACACCATCATCCTCTCCTCACTCCCCTCACTCTCTTCCCATTACCCCGGCTCGCTGCAAGTTCTCTTTTGGCGTCACGAACAGGATAGGCTGTGTGCCTGTCACAAAGTACCAACACCTCAGCTGTGAGAAAACTGCCCTCAAGTGTGTGCTAACCGCAAAAGAGGGGGAACACTGTACCCACAGAGACTTTAACTGTATGCTGCTTGTGAGAAAAGACTGCTAAAGTGTTTCTGCTACTGTTTTACTGAACTGTTTCGCCTGAGAGAAACTTTGCTTAAAAGAGGGGGAAGATGGAACCCATATCCCTGCGTGTAGATTTGCAGATGTTCAGCATGGACCTTGCTTTATTGAAAGAGACTTTACAAGCCACCATGTTTGTTTCACTTTGCCACCTTTACTGTGCTCTCAGAGACATTGCCACTATCCTAAAGAAGAAGGATTTGTTTGCTGCGTCACAGTCGCAGCGCACCACCCCTCAAGGGGTTAACTACAGCTCCGCTGAAGCGCGGGGAAGAGTAAGTCCCGCCTCACCTCAGAGCAGCTACGCAGCACCACAACCGCAACGGTCGCCCGCCAAGTCTCCTAGAGGTCTGCACAGACAGCGCTTCCGGAGTCCACTGTGTGCAGCCATCTTAGGTGAGCTTCAGCCCCATAGGAAAAAGAGCGCTTCCGTCCCCCACAGGAAGTGGGCGGAACCTGGACCACCTGGAAAAGGAGGGGGTTCAGTCGTATGCAGCATGGCGGCTCCCACCGCGGTTCCAGTTGCCGTTCCAGAGGTGACCACAGAGGTACCAACTGCACCCACAGAGGCCACCCTGGTGGTTGCAAAGCCTGTGACCACCGCAACCTGGTCCACAAGCCCTCCGGGTGTCCGGGACGTCGCCACCACCACCATTGTGGAGGCGAATGCCACTTGGCATATGCACTTAGCGCCAGGAGTGAAGGTGCTCAGTGGTCCTAGCACATCCACCGGAGAGGAGAAAGCAGTGTCTGCAGGGGTCTCGGCTGAGTCCTCCATCCCCACACCATCTGGAGTAGCAGCAGCACAGCTACCTGCGTTTCCGCCACTCCCACCAGGTGAAGAGCGACCACCCTTATCCAGCGCTAAGGGCAGAGCCGCCATCTTGGCTCTCTACAAGTTGCAGCAGCGCTGAGTTCGTCTGAGGTACTGTTTACCCACTGTTGGCAGGAATGCCTTAGTTACCTCAGAGACTGCAAAAAGTTAAGTTTATTGCAACATTTAAAGAATTGTGCCTGGCATCTGCCATGATCTGAAGTATGCTTTTATAAAGTTTTATGTGTGCTGCAACGTTCAAGTAAAAGTGCCTGGTCTTAGGACCATGAAAGTATTGCATTTAAAGTGCTCTTGTTTTGGGGGGGTTATGTTTTTGTTGGGGTTTAGTGTGTTAAAAAGACACACATATGCCATGGACTGCCTTTTTTCCGTGAAACTCTAATGGACGCTACCCAGGTCATGTGCCAAAGAGTTTGTTTGCACTATTACACTGTTATTGCAGCCATGTGTATTGCTTGTCTAAAGAAGCACTCTAATATGGACGCTGTGCTAAGTGCCAATAGAGAGACTTTAAGAGTTCCCTGTTGGGCAGGAGCCCACTATGTTTACAAAATTGTTTGCACTATATTTGCCTATGTGCCTAACCAAACTTTTACACTTTTACACAGGTATGGTGCCTTTTATTTGTGTTTCCAGCTTTCATCCTCGCCCCAGCCCGTCGCCGAGGCCGGCTTATTTTTAGAGGGGGAATTATGTAGTGTACCAGAGCATGGTTCCTGTGGCTGGGCTGAGGATGGCACCTGTCAACAAGTGTTATTATATATTTTTAGGAGTTAACATGTTTTATGTGCAACTATTCTGTGTATTTCTCTGTACCAGTAACTGGCAGGCAGAGAATGGGTTACATGCTTTACACTGCACACAACACACTACAGCGACATCTACTGACCGTAGTGGGAACTGCTCTAGGTAGTGTGGTAAGCTTGGAAGTTGCTAGAAGGGGGTGTGGTTATGCAGATAGGCCCCCTATATAAGGCTGGCTGTTGCAGAGCTTAGCTGAGACAAGTTGAGACAAGTTGAGACAGGAGACAAGTGACTAGTGACCAGCTGTAGAGGGAATAACATCACCTCAGGAGATCACCACAGAGAGAAGCTGCTGAGGGGAACAAGGAGAAAGATCTTACACAGAGCAGCAAGAGAACAAACAGCTGGAGGTGAGAGAAAGAGACTCTGAGAGACAGTTTGTCAGGTGCACCCTCAGGAAAGGGTCAGCACATATACAGTCAGTGGGAATCCTAAAGACAGACACCCAGTGGAGAGACTTGGCTGTAGGAGGGAGCCGAGTTAACTTAGGCCTCGGCACCCATCTTCCTGACATTCGGGGGGTAGGATTGACTAGGACCCCTGGATCCTCTGGGACCCGAAAGTTGTGGCCTAAGGCCCGGCCCAGTAATTTTGCAGGAAGCTCCCTAGCAGACAGGGAGGGGAGAAGCAGACTCAAGCACCATTGGGGAGAAGTCCACAGGATCACAGTGCTCACCAGCGTCCCACACGTACTGGCAGACCAGGACCTAAGGCAGGTCGTCTCTCTTCACACCACCAGGCTCTCACAAGCACAGTAGCTCAGTCAAAGCCGCCAGTAGTCACCGCTGTGTACCGAAGGACTGTATAACACCTGCAAGTCTTACAGTAAAGGAGTTGTTGTTACACTGCCTCCCTCCTTGTCTCCCTGTTGTCTGGTCCACCTGCACCACACCACCATCAAGGGCCATATTACCAGGCAGCAGTATTTTGGGGTTGGCCCCGGGGGAACTACAGGTCCACACCACCGGCCACCTTACACACGGGTGCAGCCCCCCTACAGAAACCGCTGCAGCAGCCACAGAAGAGAGAGTGATACCAGGGAAGCGCCAGAGAGTCCCCCTGTACCTGCAGAAGCCCTCGTGCCCACCTGTGACCGTGACAAGTTCCAACCATCCTGCAGGTATAGCACACTCTCCCCCTGCAGCCCTCAGTGCATCCCCTCACAGAGGAGCTCAGCGCCACGCTACCAGGAGAGACTACCAACACCATCATCCTCTCCTCACTCCCCTCACTCTCTTCCCATTACCCCGGCTCGCTGCATGGGATCCATCAGAGTTTCCAATATTTTTGATGGGAACGTCGGCCCATTGTGCGGTTCTGTTCTTTCCATCAAAAATACTGAATTTCAAACACTCCCCGTGATTCTTCCTGTAGGGTGTTAGCCGCTCCGGACCCCTACTGAAATAATCATGGATGGATATATGGTGGAGCTGGGAGGACTGTGGGGTTTATGAGCGGTGACCGGCATTTCATGGTGCGTGTGGCTGGCGTAAAGGGGGATTCCCATCTCAGCTTGTTGTCCTTTACCCATAGGATAGGGGATAACAAGCTGATCGCTGGGGATCCAATCCTAAAAATGGAGACGCAATCATCCCTGCAGTGAATGGAGCGCTGACCGTGCCTGAGCGGCTTGTGCTCCATCCATTCTCTACAGGGCCACTGAACGCTTCCAAGCACTGAACTCAGCAGTGTTTGGTGTCCCCATAGAGAATGGATGGAGCGAAGGACACGGTGAGAGCTTCATTCACTGCAGGTCCCAGCAATCAGCCTGCTCTCCTCTATCCTAGAGATAGCGCATAACAAGCTGACATGGGAACACCCCATTAAAGGCAGATCTCTGATTGGCTGATCCACTTGAATGCGGCTGAGCTGTAATACCAGATACAGCCTCTGGATAGATGTGGCGCTGGAGCAAAAAAAAACAAAAACAAAAAAAACATAAGGATAAAGGATAAACTATAGTCACAGCGGTCACAGACATTGATCACCGGGGTGGGGCCGGCGCTGGACTTATTGGCCCGATGTCGGGTTACAAGAACTCAATCCCATAGTCCAGCTCTACATCCAGACTCCGGCACTATTCATGGGGATCAAGGAAATCATCTCGGCATCAAGAAAGATTCTCGGGGCCCTATTACAGGGAGCCATAATCTCTCCAATCAGGCCGATTGGGCAGATTATCGCTCTGTGCAAGGCTAGGTTCACACTGCGTTTTTGCAATCCGTTTTTCTTCATCCGTTTTTTGCAAAAACGGATGAAAAAAAAGGATGCATTTGTGTGCATCCGTTTGATCGGTTTTCACATTGACTCCCATTATAAAAAAAAAAAACGGATCAGAACGGATCCGTTTTTTTTTTAACAGACACAAAAACGTAGCTGACCCTACTTCTGTGTCCGTCAAAAAAAAAAAAAAAAAGACGGATCCGTTCTGATCCGTTTTTTTTTTATAATGGAATTCAATGGAAAAACAGATTAAAACTGATGCACACAAATGTATCAGTTTTTTCCATCTGTTTTTCATCCGTTCTTGCAAAGAACGGATGAAAGAAACTGATTGCAAAAACGCAGTGTGAACCTAGCCTTATAAAGACAACCATCGGCCGGGGGCAATGATCATCTGCTGATCGTCTCTTTTGGTCCCGACCTAAAATCACCGTCTGCCGGATGATGGACGTGTACAGAAAAGAATAAAGTATCTACGTACCTGTCCACGCTCCCCGGAGGGCTTCTGCCCCCTCCCGGGTGTCTTCCTGGCTTCTACCCGCAGCCGCCGGTGGAACTTCAGAGCCGGACTCTGAAGTAACAGGCCGCTCAACCAATCACTGTCCGACGGAGCCGCGAGCAGTGATTGGCTGAGCGGCCTGTCACTTCAGAAGCTGTCCTTGCAGTTTTCCTGGCTGCTGCGGGCAGTGAGCAGAAGCCAGGAAGACACTGGGGAAAAGTGGCTCTTAAAGGGACGGTACCAAAGTCGCTCTTAAAGTGACTGGACCAAAAAGAGTGACTTTGGTGTAGTCCCATTAAAGAGCGACTTTGGTGCCGTCCATTTGAGAGCGACTTTGGTACTGGTTTTTCAAGAGAAAATTTGTTGCCTCCACTTGATGAGCAACTTTTGTCTTGTCCCTTTTAGTGCAACTTTGGTCCTTCCCTTTAAGTGCGATTTTGGTGCCGTCCATTTAGGAGCAACCTCTTAAAGGGACAGTCGCTCTTAAAGGGACAGAACTAAAGTCGCTCTTAAATCGACAGTACCACAATTCACTCTTGCAGGGCTGTGGCAAAAATCCCTCTTAAAGGGACGGTGCCAAATACGCTCTTAATGGTAAAGGGCCAAATTCGCTCTTAAAGTTATGGTGTGAGTGAATGTACCAAAGTGAGTGTAACAAAGTTTCTTTTCAAGGGACTGGACCACAGTTGCTCTTAAAGGGATGGGACCACTTAAAGTGATTGCACCAAAAATTCTCTTAAAGGGCTGGCAACAAAGTCGCTCTTTAATAATTGGTAGCTATCTATACATAGCTAGATAGACACATAAACACATAGATAGATAGATAGATAGACAGACAGTGACAGAGAGAGAGATAAATGCTTCTATGTTGTCCATGTTAAAGCCGCCGCCAAAACTGAGACATGTATGCCATGTGTTGTCTGATTTGGCTTTTGTGGCGTCCCCTCAGAAGCCGCTCCCTTATAGCCTTTTTGGCTTAGGGTCCTTTTACATGGAAAGATTATCTGACAGATTATCTGCCAAAGATTTGAAGCCAAAGCCAGGAATGGACTATAAACAGGGATCGGGCCATACAGGAAAGCCTGAGATTTCTCCTCTTTTCAAATCCATTCCTGGTTTTGGCTTCAAATCTGTGGCAGATAATCTGTCAGATAATCTTTCCATGTAAAAGAGCCCTTAGACCAATAGTGTATGTATATGTATATATATATATATATATATATATATATATATATATATATATATACTGTATATATGTACATGAGATGGATTTTTAGAACAGTGAGACGGAAAAAGACCGTGCTCTGTCCTCTCCAGGCCTTGACCTTGTACTGCAGTGCTTCCAGGTTCAGTGCCCTCCCGAGTGCGTTTCCAAAAATTAGACACCCCCCCCCCCCCCCCCTAGGGTGCGTAGCAGACTGTTCATACCACCCTGCGTGTTGTAAGCACCTTGGCCGGTGAGTGCACATATAAGGCTTTACATTTACCATGTGTGAATGGAGCAAAAGTTGTTTACATCTAGCATACACAGAGAAACATTCCGTGATGATGTCATCAAGGCTGTGATGTCACATATAACTGCCAGGCAGACAGACAGACACTGTAGTTGCAGCCAGGCAGCCAACCAACCAACCAGGTAGGTAGGTAGCAAGGAAAATGCAGGTAGGTGCCGTTCAAACCATTTAATTTGGATTTTTTTTTTTGGGGGGGGGGGGGGGGGGGGTAGGTCATAAAAGGGACTGGACAAAAGTTGCTCTTAAAAGGATGGGACAACTTGACTGCGCCAAATTTTCTTTTTAAGGGCCGGCACCGAAGTCGTTCCTAAAGGGGCAGCACCAAAGTCGCTCTTAAAGGGGTGGCACCAGTGCTTACGCGTACAGCACCAAAACTAGCCGTTAAAGGGGCGGCACCAAATTTGCTCTTAAAGGGACGACAAATTTGCTCTTCAAGGGGCGGTACTAAAGTCGTTCTTAAAGGGATGGTACATAAGTCGCTCTTAAAGGAACAGTACATAAGTTGCTCTTAACCCCTTAAGGACAGAGCCTGAAATGACCTTAAGGACCGGGCCAATTGTCACTTTTGCGTTTCCGCTTTTTCCTCCTCGCCTTCTAAGACCCATTACACTTTTATTTTTCCACCTACAGGGCCATGTGAGGGCTTGTTTTTTTCAGGAGTAGGTGTACTTTGTAATGGCATCTTTCAATCTGCCATAAAATGAATGACGGAACCCCAAAATATCATTTATGGGGTGAACTTGGGTCAAAGAATGCGATTCCGCAAATTTTGGGGGGGCTTCCATGTTTACGTAATGCACTTTACGGTAAAACTGGCATTTTTCCTTTATTCTATAGGTCGGTCTGAACACAGCGATATGCAGGTTTACTAGGTTTTCTTACGTTTTACTATTTTTTATTAGCAGTAAAACTTTTTTTTTTTTTTTGCAAATAGGCATATTTAAAATGCTCCTATTGTGGCTCCTATAGCGCACTTACTTTTTCACCTACGAGGTCGTATGGGGTGTCATTTTTTGCGTCATGATCTCTAGTTTTTATTAGCAAAATTTTTTTCTACATCAAACGTATTGATCGCTTTTTATAAAAAATTTTATACATAAAGTGTCATAAAAAAAAAAAGCAATCTCTGCGTTTTTTTAACCGTTTTTTGTTCACGCTGTTCACCATGCAGGAATAATATTGTTTTATTTTAATAGATCGGACGATTACGCACGCTACGGTATATAATATGTTAATTAACTTTATTAGTTTTTATGTGTTTTATGTATGAAATGGGAAGGGGGGGGGGGTGATTTTCACTTTTATTGGGGGAGGGGCTTTGGGGCATTGTGTAAAACATTTATTTATTTATTTTTTTACACTTTTATAGTCCCCTTAGGGAACTATCCTGTACATACAATAGATCAGTAACACTGATCCCTGCTATGCCATAGCATTGCAGGGATCAGTGTTATCTGCGATCTTCTGATTCAGCCCGCCTGTGGCAGGCTGAATCAGAGGACCGAGCAGAAGACTGCACGGAGGTAAGGAGAAGACCTCCGGCAGTCAGAAAATGCGATCGGGACCCCTGCAGACATGCTGCGTGGCTCCCGATCGCTAAGTGACCGGAGATGCTCCGGTCACTTATACTTAAATGCCGCGCGATCGCTGCGTTTAAGGGGTTAATGGCGGGCGGCCGCGAGATCGCGGTCGTCCGCCATTGAGGATGAGGGCCTGGCTGCATATAGCAGCCGGTCCTCACCCGCTATGGGGCGGGCTCAGCTCGTGAGCCCGCTCCGTAGCACGGGTCCGCGCCAGGGCGTACATTTACGCCCTCTTGCCTTAAAGCCCAGGCAGCGGGGGCGTAAATGTACGCCCGCGGTCCTTAAGGGGTTAAAGGGAGGGTATCAAGGCTTAAAGTTTAACTTAAAGGGAAGTCACTGTTAACGGGGCGCTCTTTTCAAGCACTATGGGGGAGATTTATCAAAACTGGTGTGAAGTAGAATTGTCTTAGTTGCCCCTAGCAACCCATCAGATTCCACCTTTCATTTTGTAAAGAATCTGTGAGGAATGAAAGGTGGAATCTGATTGGTTGCTAGGGGCAACTAAGACAATTCTACTTTACACCAGTTGGATGAATCTCCCCCTAAGTATTTTTCTGGAAATGCTCGTCTAATTAATATTTCATAGTTGAGCTGTGATTGGTTGCCGTGGGCAACAGGGAACATTGTTACTATATATATTAGAGGGATAAATCCAGTATGTGGTAACATAACATTGTACCTAAAGTTAAAAAAAAAAAAAAAAAAAAAAAAAAAGAAGCATAGTGTAAAGGGGGCTATACATGTCAGTGTCATCAAAGCCCATTGGTCAGTGATCAGCCAATAGGATTGCAGGAGACAAACACGCAACATCAATAAAAGCAACGCGTCGCTAGGCAACCTTGTCTGTTGGATCTCCTCTGTGGGTGAAGACAGACTTCTCTGCGACTGCTGCTCTTTTGCTCTTTTTGGACCGCTCTCTTGGTGATTTTTTTGGTTGGATTACTCGGCATACGACTTTTTGGCTTCGGATTCTTGGACTACGATTTTTGGATTTCGATTTTTGGACATGGACTTCCTGGACCTGCATCTGCGAGACATGAAGGCGACACCTGAGGACTACTGGAGGATGGCCGGCGCCCGGGCTTTCCTGCCGGTCAGTGTATTTGTGGGATGGAGCCAGAGACCGAGGGCCCCAGGTGGCGCTGCTAATGGGAGGAGACCGGGGAACCATCCATAGGGAACCTCCACCATCCCCAGGGTCACACTCCTCCGGTTCCTTGGAGCCATGGCATCATTACCACTATGTATTGCCATATGTAGGGATAGTAATGGTTTTTTTTTTTTAAAGGTGTTGGTCGCCCCCTGCCACCCGCCCTCCCATAGGACCCCTATGTAACTGTCCGGGGTTACATGTATAATATGTCTGCCCTTATTCCTGCTATAGGAAAGTTGACATTCACTGTATTGTTTTCTCTTTAGATCTTCTATCAACGCCTCCCGATCTTCTATGGACCCGCCGTCGATCTGAAGACCATGGATATGAAGGCCCTCCAGACGCTCGCCTACGCCGCCAAGTTCCTGCCTTCTCCCATCTTCCAGAAGGACGTAAGTCACCGCATTGGCTGCTAGGATCCCTGTAACAATAATATCTAGATCGTTTCAAAAGAATCTCTGACTGACTTCAATTATTTTTCTGTTTTAGAGATGTATGCCGACCAACGAGGAGGCCCAGCGGAGGTATCGATCAGCGCCCAAGGCCGAAGAAAAGACTCTGCCCAGAAGATCGGAAAGAGCCAGGATTCTCTGCGCCTGCATGGATGAAGATTTCGTCATTCCACCTCACCCTCCGAAGAGACTCATCCTGAAGAGGAGCCGACGCTAGGAAGCATCCGCTGGTAATGTATGACATCCGCACTTGCACTACATACCTACCCATACACTGCATGCTACCTTCCCCCAACACTACATCATACCTGCCCCTACATGACACCTGCCCCCGCACTACATCATACCTACCCCCTGCACTACATCATACCTGCCCCTACATGACACCTGCCCCTACATGACACCTGCCCCCACACTCCATCATACCTGCCCCCCGCACTACATCATACCTGCCCCTACATGACACCTGCCCCTAAATGATACCTGCCCCCCACACTACATCATACCTACCCCTACATGACACCTGCCCCTATATGATATCTGCCCCCACACTACATCATACCTACCCCTACATTACTATCAGTCCCCAGCTAGTGACATACTTTAGCAGCTTTGATCCAGGGTCCTCGGACCGATCGCCTATGTTTGGGGTCAAGAAGGAATTTCCCCCCTGCGACAAAGATTGACCCCCGATGTCCAGAGGTTTTCGCCTTCTTTTGGATCAATAGCTTAGGGATCCCATAACAATAACATAATACATTTGCCAATAAAATTCTTCATTTTACCCCTATCTTATGTGTCGTCTCGTTTTTTTGTTTCCTCACAAATTATTTCATTTTCGCACACTGACATGTTTCCTATAGGGGGAGATTTATCAAAGGGTGTAAAATTTAGACTGGTGCAAACTTGCCACAGCAACCAATCACAGCTCCTCTTTTCTTTCACCAGAGCTGGAAGCTGAGCAGTGATTGGTTGCTGTGGGCAGTTTGCACCAGTCTAAATTTTACACCCTTTGATAAATCTCCCCCATAATAGAGTTTGGGGAATTGTTAAAGGGGCAAAACAGGATTAGAAGAAATGGCTGCTCTCTCCCAAAAACGACGCCCCACCTATCTTGGCCTCATTGACTTTAATACGGCTCGCAACCCAAAGACTGGGGTTGTTTTATTTCTGGAAGAAAGCCGCCACGTCTTCTAATCCTGTACAGCCCCCTTAACAATTCACATTTGTGTCTATGGGATCCATCAGAGTTTCCAATATTTTTGATGGGAACGTCGGCCCATTGTGCGGTTCTGTTCTTTCCATCAAAAATACTGAATTTCAAACACTCCCCGTGATTCTTCCTGTAGGGTGTTAGCCGCTCCGGACCCCTACTGAAATAATCATGGATGGATATATGGTGGAGCTGGGAGGACTGTGGGGTTTATGAGCGGTGACCGGCATTTCATGGTGCGTGTGGCTGGCGTAAAGGGGGATTCCCATCTCAGCTTGTTGTCCTTTACCCATAGGATAGGGGATAACAAGCTGATCGCTGGGGATCCAATCCTAAAAATGGAGACGCAATCATCCCTGCAGTGAATGGAGCGCTGACCGTGCCTGAGCGGCTTGTGCTCCATCCATTCTCTACAGGGCCACTGAACGCTTCCAAGCACTGAACTCAGCAGTGTTTGGTGTCCCCATAGAGAATGGATGGAGCGAAGGACACGGTGAGAGCTTCATTCACTGCAGGTCCCAGCAATCAGCCTGCTCTCCTCTATCCTAGAGATAGCGCATAACAAGCTGACATGGGAACACCCCATTAAAGGCAGATCTCTGATTGGCTGATCCACTTGAATGCGGCTGAGCTGTAATACCAGATACAGCCTCTGGATAGATGTGGCGCTGGAGCAAAAAAAAACAAAAACAAAAAAAACATAAGGATAAAGGATAAACTATAGTCACAGCGGTCACAGACATTGATCACCGGGGTGGGGCCGGCGCTGGACTTATTGGCCCGATGTCGGGTTACAAGAACTCAATCCCATAGTCCAGCTCTACATCCAGACTCCGGCACTATTCATGGGGATCAAGGAAATCATCTCGGCATCAAGAAAGATTCTCGGGGCCCTATTACAGGGAGCCATAATCTCTCCAATCAGGCCGATTGGGCAGATTATCGCTCTGTGCAAGGCTAGGTTCACACTGCGTTTTTGCAATCCGTTTTTCTTCATCCGTTTTTTGCAAAAACGGATGAAAAAAAAGGATGCATTTGTGTGCATCCGTTTTGATCGGTTTTCACATTGACTCCCATTATAAAAAAAAAAAACGGATCAGAACGGATCCGTTTTTTTTTTAACAGACACAAAAACGTAGCTGACCCTACTTCTGTGTCCGTCAAAAAAAAAAAAAAAAAGACGGATCCGTTCTGATCCGTTTTTTTTTTATAATGGAATTCAATGGAAAAACAGATTAAAACTGATGCACACAAATGTATCAGTTTTTTCCATCTGTTTTTCATCCGTTCTTGCAAAGAACGGATGAAAGAAACTGATTGCAAAAACGCAGTGTGAACCTAGCCTTATAAAGACAACCATCGGCCGGGGGCAATGATCATCTGCTGATCGTCTCTTTTGGTCCCGACCTAAAATCACCGTCTGCCGGATGATGGACGTGTACAGAAAAGAATAAAGTATCTACGTACCTGTCCACGCTCCCCGGAGGGCTTCTGCCCCCTCCCGGGTGTCTTCCTGGCTTCTACCCGCAGCCGCCGGTGGAACTTCAGAGCCGGACTCTGAAGTAACAGGCCGCTCAACCAATCACTGTCCGACGGAGCCGCGAGCAGTGATTGGCTGAGCGGCCTGTCACTTCAGAAGCTGTCCTTGCAGTTTTCCTGGCTGCTGCGGGCAGTGAGCAGAAGCCAGGAAGACACTGGGGAAAAGTGGCTCTTAAAGGGACGGTACCAAAGTCGCTCTTAAAGTGACTGGACCAAAAAGAGTGACTTTGGTGTAGTCCCATTAAAGAGCGACTTTGGTGCCGTCCATTTGAGAGCGACTTTGGTACTGGTTTTTCAAGAGAAAATTTGTTGCCTCCACTTGATGAGCAACTTTTGTCTTGTCCCTTTTAGTGCAACTTTGGTCCTTCCCTTTAAGTGCGATTTTGGTGCCGTCCATTTAGGAGCAACCTCTTAAAGGGACAGTCGCTCTTAAAGGGACAGAACTAAAGTCGCTCTTAAATCGACAGTACCACAATTCACTCTTGCAGGGCTGTGGCAAAAATCCCTCTTAAAGGGACGGTGCCAAATACGCTCTTAATGGTAAAGGGCCAAATTCGCTCTTAAAGTTATGGTGTGAGTGAATGTACCAAAGTGAGTGTAACAAAGTTTCTTTTCAAGGGACTGGACCACAGTTGCTCTTAAAGGGATGGGACCACTTCAAGTGATTGCACCAAAAATTCTCTTAAAGGGCTGGCAACAAAGTCGCTCTTTAATAATTGGTAGCTATCTATACATAGCTAGATAGACACATAAACACATAGATAGATAGATAGATAGACAGACAGTGACAGAGAGAGAGATAAATGCTTCTATGTTGTCCATGTTAAAGCCGCCGCCAAAACTGAGACATGTATGCCATGTGTTGTCTGATTTGGCTTTTGTGGCGTCCCCTCAGAAGCCGCTCCCTTATAGCCTTTTTGGCTTAGGGTCCTTTTACATGGAAAGATTATCTGACAGATTATCTGCCAAAGATTTGAAGCCAAAGCCAGGAATGGACTATAAACAGGGATCGGGCCATACAGGAAAGCCTGAGATTTCTCCTCTTTTCAAATCCATTCCTGGTTTTGGCTTCAAATCTGTGGCAGATAATCTGTCAGATAATCTTTCCATGTAAAAGAGCCCTTAGACCAATAGTGTATGTATATGTATATATATATATATATATATATATATATATATATATATATATACTGTATATATGTACTGTATATATGTACATGAGATGGATTTTTAGAACAGTGAGACGGAAAAAGACCGTGCTCTGTCCTCTCCAGGCCTTGACCTTGTACTGCAGTGCTTCCAGGTTCAGTGCCCTCCCGAGTGCGTTTCCAAAAATTAGACACCCCCCCCCCCCCCCCCCCTAGGGTGCGTAGCAGACTGTTCATACCACCCTGCGTGTTGTAAGCACCTTGGCCGGTGAGTGCACATATAAGGCTTTACATTTACCATGTGTGAATGGAGCAAAAGTTGTTTACATCTAGCATACACAGAGAAACATTCCGTGATGATGTCATCAAGGCTGTGATGTCACATATAACTGCCAGGCAGACAGACAGACACTGTAGTTGCAGCCAGGCAGCCAACCAACCAACCAGGTAGGTTGGTAGCAAGGAAAATGCAGGTAGGTGCCGTTCAAACCATTTAATTTGGATTTTTTTTTTTGGGGGGGGGGGGGGGGGGGTAGGTCATAAAAGGGACTGGACAAAAGTTGATATTAAAAGGATGGGACAACTTGACTGCGCCAAATTTTATTTTTAAGGGCCGGCACCGAAGTCGTTCCTAAAGGGGCAGCACCAAAGTCGCTCTTAAAGGGGTGGCACCAGTGCTTACGCGTACAGCACCAAAACTAGCCGTTAAAGGGGCGGCACCAAATTTGCTCTTAAAGGGACGACAAATTTGCTCTTCAAGGGGCGGTACTAAAGTCGTTCTTAAAGGGATGGTACATAAGTCGCTCTTAAAGGAACAGTACATAAGTTGCTCTTAACCCCTTAAGGACAGAGCCTGAAATGACCTTAAGGACCGGGCCAATTGTCACTTTTGCGTTTCCGCTTTTTCCTCCTCGCCTTCTAAGACCCATTACACTTTTATTTTTCCACCTACAGGGCCATGTGAGGGCTTGTTTTTTTCAGGAGTAGGTGTACTTTGTAATGGCATCTTTCAATCTGCCATAAAATGAATGACGGAACCCCAAAATATCATTTATGGGGTGAACTTGGGTCAAAGAATGCGATTCCGCAAATTTTGGGGGGGCTTCCATGTTTACGTAATGCACTTTACGGTAAAACTGGCATTTTTCCTTTATTCTATAGGTCGGTCTGAACACAGCGATATGCAGGTTTACTAGGTTTTCTTACGTTTTACTATTTTTTATTAGCAGTAAAACTTTTTTTTTTTTTTTTGCAAATAGGCATATTTAAAATGCTCCTATTGTGGCTCCTATAGCGCACTTACTTTTTCACCTACGAGGTCGTATGGGGTGTCATTTTTTGCGTCATGATCTCTAGTTTTTATTAGCAAAATTTTTTTCTACATCAAACGTATTGATCGCTTTTTATAAAAAATTTTATACATAAAGTGTCATAAAAAAAAAAAGCAATCTCTGCGTTTTTTTAACCGTTTTTTGTTCACGCTGTTCACCATGCAGGAATAATATTGTTTTATTTTAATAGATCGGACGATTACGCACGCTACGGTATATAATATGTTAATTAACTTTATTAGTTTTTATGTGTTTTATGTATGAAATGGGAAGGGGGGGGGGGTGATTTTCACTTTTATTGGGGGAGGGGCTTTGGGGCATTGTGTAAAACATTTATTTATTTATTTTTTTACACTTTTATAGTCCCCTTAGGGAACTATCCTGTACATACAATAGATCAGTAACACTGATCCCTGCTATGCCATAGCATTGCAGGGATCAGTGTTATCTGCGATCTTCTGATTCAGCCCGCCTGTGGCAGGCTGAATCAGAGGACCGAGCAGAAGACTGCACGGAGGTAAGGAGAAGACCTCCGGCAGTCAGAAAATGCGATCGGGACCCCTGCAGACATGCTGCGTGGCTCCCGATCGCTAAGTGACCGGAGATGCTCCGGTCACTTATACTTAAATGCCGCGCGATCGCTGCGTTTAAGGGGTTAATGGCGGGCGGCCGCGAGATCGCGGTCGTCCGCCATTGAGGATGAGGGCCTGGCTGCATATAGCAGCCGGTCCTCACCCGCTATGGGGCGGGCTCAGCTCGTGAGCCCGCTCCGTAGCACGGGTCCGCGCCAGGGCGTACATTTACGCCCTCTTGCCTTAAAGCCCAGGCAGCGGGGGCGTAAATGTACGCCCGCGGTCCTTAAGGGGTTAAAGGGAGGGTATCAAGGCTTAAAGTTTAACTTAAAGGGAAGTCACTGTTAACGGGGCGCTCTTTTCAAGCACTATGGGGGAGATTTATCAAAACTGGTGTGAAGTAGAATTGTCTTAGTTGCCCCTAGCAACCCATCAGATTCCACCTTTCATTTTCTAAAGAATCTGTGAGGAATGAAAGGTGGAATCTGATTGGTTGCTAGGGGCAACTAAGACAATTCTACTTTACACCAGTTGGATGAATCTCCCCCTAAGTATTTTTCTGGAAATGCTCGTCTAATTAATATTTCATAGTTGAGCTGTGATTGGTTGCCGTGGGCAACAGGGAACATTGTTACTATATATATTAGAGGGATAAATCCAGTATGTGGTAACATAACATTGTACCTAAAGTTAAAAAAAAAAAAAAAAAAAAAAAAAGAAGCATAGTGTAAAGGGGGCTATACATGTCAGTGTCATCAAAGCCCATTGGTCAGTGATCAGCCAATAGGATTGCAGGAGACAAACACGCAACATCAATAAAAGCAACGCGTCGCTAGGCAACCTTGTCTGTTGGATCTCCTCTGTGGGTGAAGACAGACTTCTCTGCGACTGCTGCTCTTTTGCTCTTTTTGGACCGCTCTCTTGGTGATTTTTTTGGTTGGATTACTCGGCATACGACTTTTTGGCTTCGGATTCTTGGACTACGATTTTTGGATTTCGATTTTTGGACATGGACTTCCTGGACCTGCATCTGCGAGACATGAAGGCGACACCTGAGGACTACTGGAGGATGGCCGGCGCCCGGGCTTTCCTGCCGGTCAGTGTATTTGTGGGATGGAGCCAGAGACCGAGGGCCCCAGGTGGCGCTGCTAATGGGAGGAGACCGGGGAACCATCCATAGGGAACCTCCACCATCCCCAGGGTCACACTCCTCCGGTTCCTTGGAGCCATGGCATCATTACCACTATGTATTGCCATATGTAGGGATAGTAATGGTTTTTTTTTTTAAAGGTGTTGGTCGCCCCCTGCCACCCGCCCTCCCATAGGACCCCTATGTAACTGTCCGGGGTTACATGTATAATATGTCTGCCCTTATTCCTGCTATAGGAAAGTTGACATTCACTGTATTGTTTTCTCTTTAGATCTTCTATCAACGCCTCCCGATCTTCTATGGACCCGCCGTCGATCTGAAGACCATGGATATGAAGGCCCTCCAGACGCTCGCCTACGCCGCCAAGTTCCTGCCTTCTCCCATCTTCCAGAAGGACGTAAGTCACCGCATTGGCTGCTAGGATCCCTGTAACAATAATATCTAGATCGTTTCAAAAGAATCTCTGACTGACTTCAATTATTTTTCTGTTTTAGAGATGTATGCCGACCAACGAGGAGGCCCAGCGGAGGTATCGATCAGCGCCCAAGGCCGAAGAAAAGACTCTGCCCAGAAGATCGGAAAGAGCCAGGATTCTCTGCGCCTGCATGGATGAAGATTTCGTCATTCCACCTCACCCTCCGAAGAGACTCATCCTGAAGAGGAGCCGACGCTAGGAAGCATCCGCTGGTAATGTATGACATCCGCACTTGCACTACATACCTACCCATACACTGCATGCTACCTTCCCCCAACACTACATCATACCTGCCCCTACATGACACCTGCCCCCGCACTACATCATACCTACCCCCTGCACTACATCATACCTGCCCCTACATGACACCTGCCCCTACATGACACCTGCCCCCACACTCCATCATACCTGCCCCCCGCACTACATCATACCTGCCCCTACATGACACCTGCCCCTAAATGATACCTGCCCCCCACACTACATCATACCTACCCCTACATGACACCTGCCCCTATATGACACCTGCCCCCACACTACATCATACCTACCCCGACATTACTATCAGTCCCCAGCTAGTGACATACTTTAGCAGCTTTGATCCAGGGTCCTCGGACCGATCGCCTATGTTTGGGGTCAAGAAGGAATTTCCCCCCTGCGACAAAGATTGACCCCCGATGTCCAGAGGTTTTCGCCTTCTTTTGGATCAATAGCTTAGGGATCCCATAACAATAACATAATACATTTGCCAATAAAATTCTTCATTTTACCCCTATCTTATGTGTCGTCTCGTTTTTTTTGTTTCCTCACAAATTATTTCATTTTCGCACACTGACATGTTTCCTATAGGGGGAGATTTATCAAAGGGTGTAAAATTTAGACTGGTGCAAACTTGCCACAGCAACCAATCACAGCTCCTCTTTTCTTTCACCAGAGCTGGAAGCTGAGCAGTGATTGGTTGCTGTGGGCAGTTTGCACCAGTCTAAATTTTACACCCTTTGATAAATCTCCCCCATAATAGAGTTTGGGGAATTGTTAAAGGGGCAAAACAGGATTAGAAGAAATGGCTGCTCTCTCCCAAAAACGACGCCCCACCTATCTTGGCCTCATTGACTTTAATACGGCTCGCAACCCAAAGACTGGGGTTGTTTTATTTCTGGAAGAAAGCCGCCACGTCTTCTAATCCTGTACAGCCCCCTTAACAATTCACATTTGTGTCTATGGGATCCATCAGAGTTTCCAATATTTTTGATGGGAACGTCGGCCCATTGTGCGGTTCTGTTCTTTCCATCAAAAATACTGAATTTCAAACACTCCCCGTGATTCTTCCTGTAGGGTGTTAGCCGCTCCGGACCCCTACTGAAATAATCATGGATGGATATATGGTGGAGCTGGGAGGACTGTGGGGTTTATGAGCGGTGACCGGCATTTCATGGTGCGTGTGGCTGGCGTAAAGGGGGATTCCCATCTCAGCTTGTTGTCCTTTACCCATAGGATAGGGGATAACAAGCTGATCGCTGGGGATCCAATCCTAAAAATGGAGACGCAATCATCCCTGCAGTGAATGGAGCGCTGACCGTGCCTGAGCGGCTTGTGCTCCATCCATTCTCTACAGGGCCACTGAACGCTTCCAAGCACTGAACTCAGCAGTGTTTGGTGTCCCCATAGAGAATGGATGGAGCGAAGGACACGGTGAGAGCTTCATTCACTGCAGGTCCCAGCAATCAGCCTGCTCTCCTCTATCCTAGAGATAGCGCATAACAAGCTGACATGGGAACACCCCATTAAAGGCAGATCTCTGATTGGCTGATCCACTTGAATGCGGCTGAGCTGTAATACCAGATACAGCCTCTGGATAGATGTGGCGCTGGAGCAAAAAAAAACAAAAACAAAAAAAACATAAGGATAAAGGATAAACTATAGTCACAGCGGTCACAGACATTGATCACCGGGGTGGGGCCGGCGCTGGACTTATTGGCCCGATGTCGGGTTACAAGAACTCAATCCCATAGTCCAGCTCTACATCCAGACTCCGGCACTATTCATGGGGATCAAGGAAATCATCTCGGCATCAAGAAAGATTCTCGGGGCCCTATTACAGGGAGCCATAATCTCTCCAATCAGGCCGATTGGGCAGATTATCGCTCTGTGCAAGGCTAGGTTCACACTGCGTTTTTGCAATCCGTTTTTCTTCATCCGTTTTTTGCAAAAACGGATGAAAAAAAAGGATGCATTTGTGTGCATCCGTTTTGATCGGTTTTCACATTGACTCCCATTATAAAAAAAAAAAACGGATCAGAACGGATCCGTTTTTTTTTTTAACAGACACAAAAACGTAGCTGACCCTACTTCTGTGTCCGTCAAAAAAAAAAAAAAAAAGACGGATCCGTTCTGATCCGTTTTTTTTTTATAATGGAATTCAATGGAAAAACAGATTAAAACTGATGCACACAAATGTATCAGTTTTTTCCATCTGTTTTTCATCCGTTCTTGCAAAGAACGGATGAAAGAAACTGATTGCAAAAACGCAGTGTGAACCTAGCCTTATAAAGACAACCATCGGCCGGGGGCAATGATCATCTGCTGATCGTCTCTTTTGGTCCCGACCTAAAATCACCGTCTGCCGGATGATGGACGTGTACAGAAAAGAATAAAGTATCTACGTACCTGTCCACGCTCCCCGGAGGGCTTCTGCCCCCTCCCGGGTGTCTTCCTGGCTTCTACCCGCAGCCGCCGGTGGAACTTCAGAGCCGGACTCTGAAGTAACAGGCCGCTCAACCAATCACTGTCCGACGGAGCCGCGAGCAGTGATTGGCTGAGCGGCCTGTCACTTCAGAAGCTGTCCTTGCAGTTTTCCTGGCTGCTGCGGGCAGTGAGCAGAAGCCAGGAAGACACTGGGGAAAAGTGGCTCTTAAAGGGACGGTACCAAAGTCGCTCTTAAAGTGACTGGACCAAAAAGAGTGACTTTGGTGTAGTCCCATTAAAGAGCGACTTTGGTGCCGTCCATTTGAGAGCGACTTTGGTACTGGTTTTTCAAGAGAAAATTTGTTGCCTCCACTTGATGAGCAACTTTTGTCTTGTCCCTTTTAGTGCAACTTTGGTCCTTCCCTTTAAGTGCGATTTTGGTGCCGTCCATTTAGGAGCAACCTCTTAAAGGGACAGTCGCTCTTAAAGGGACAGAACTAAAGTCGCTCTTAAATCGACAGTACCACAATTCACTCTTGCAGGGCTGTGGCAAAAATCCCTCTTAAAGGGACGGTGCCAAATACGCTCTTAATGGTAAAGGGCCAAATTCGCTCTTAAAGTTATGGTGTGAGTGAATGTACCAAAGTGAGTGTAACAAAGTTTCTTTTCAAGGGACTGGACCACAGTTGCTCTTAAAGGGATGGGACCACTTAAAGTGATTGCACCAAAAATTCTCTTAAAGGGCTGGCAACAAAGTCGCTCTTTAATAATTGGTAGCTATCTATACATAGCTAGATAGACACATAAACACATAGATAGATAGATAGATAGACAGACAGTGACAGAGAGAGAGATAAATGCTTCTATGTTGTCCATGTTAAAGCCGCCGCCAAAACTGAGACATGTATGCCATGTGTTGTCTGATTTGGCTTTTGTGGCGTCCCCTCAGAAGCCGCTCCCTTATAGCCTTTTTGGCTTAGGGTCCTTTTACATGGAAAGATTATCTGACAGATTATCTGCCAAAGATTTGAAGCCAAAGCCAGGAATGGACTATAAACAGGGATCGGGCCATACAGGAAAGCCTGAGATTTCTCCTCTTTTCAAATCCATTCCTGGTTTTGGCTTCAAATCTGTGGCAGATAATCTGTCAGATAATCTTTCCATGTAAAAGAGCCCTTAGACCAATAGTGTATGTATATGTATATATATATATATATATATATATATATATATATATATATATATATACTGTATATATGTACATGAGATGGATTTTTAGAACAGTGAGACGGAAAAAGACCGTGCTCTGTCCTCTCCAGGCCTTGACCTTGTACTGCAGTGCTTCCAGGTTCAGTGCCCTCCCGAGTGCGTTTCCAAAAATTATACACCCCCCCCCCCCCCCCCCTAGGGTGCGTAGCAGACTGTTCATACCACCCTGCGTGTTGTAAGCACCTTGGCCGGTGAGTGCACATATAAGGCTTTACATTTACCATGTGTGAATGGAGCAAAAGTTGTTTACATCTAGCATACACAGAGAAACATTCCGTGATGATGTCATCAAGGCTGTGATGTCACATATAACTGCCAGGCAGACAGACAGACACTGTAGTTGCAGCCAGGCAGCCAACCAACCAACCAGGTAGGTAGGTAGCAAGGAAAATGCAGGTAGGTGCCGTTCAAACCATTTAATTTGGATTTTTTTTTTTGGGGGGGGGGGGGGGGGGGGGGTAGGTCATAAAAGGGACTGGACAAAAGTTGCTCTTAAAAGGATGGGACAACTTGACTGCGCCAAATTTTCTTTTTTAAGGGCCGGCACCGAAGTCGTTCCTAAAGGGGCAGCACCAAAGTCGCTCTTAAAGGGGTGGCACCAGTGCTTACGCGTACAGCACCAAAACTAGCCGTTAAAGGGGCGGCACCAAATTTGCTCTTAAAGGGACGACAAATTTGCTCTTCAAGGGGCGGTACTAAAGTCGTTCTTAAAGGGATGGTACATAAGTCGCTCTTAAAGGAACAGTACATAAGTTGCTCTTAACCCCTTAAGGACAGAGCCTGAAATGACCTTAAGGACCGGGCCAATTGTCACTTTTGCGTTTCCGCTTTTTCCTCCTCGCCTTCTAAGACCCATTACACTTTTATTTTTCCACCTACAGGGCCATGTGAGGGCTTGTTTTTTTTCAGGAGTAGGTGTACTTTGTAATGGCATCTTTCAATCTGCCATAAAATGAATGACGGAACCCCAAAATATCATTTATGGGGTGAACTTGGGTCAAAGAATGCGATTCCGCAAATTTTGGGGGGGCTTTCCATGTTTACGTAATGCACTTTACGGTAAAACTGGCATTTTTCCTTTATTCTATAGGTCGGTCTGAACACAGCGATATGCAGGTTTACTAGGTTTTCTTACGTTTTACTATTTTTTATTAGCAGTAAAACTTTTTTTTTTTTTTTTGCAAATAGGCATATTTAAAATGCTCCTATTGTGGCTCCTATAGCGCACTTACTTTTTCACCTACGAGGTCGTATGGGGTGTCATTTTTTGCGTCATGATCTCTAGTTTTTATTAGCAAATTTTTTTCTACATCAAACGTATTGATCGCTTTTTATAAAAAATTTTATACATAAAGTGTCATAAAAAAAAAAGCAATCTCTGCGTTTTTTTAACCGTTTTTTGTTCACGCTGTTCACCATGCAGGAATAATATTGTTTTATTTTAATAGATCGGACGATTACGCACGCTACGGTATATAATATGTTAATTAACTTTATTAGTTTTTATGTGTTTTATGTATGAAATGGGAAGGGGGGGGGGTGATTTTCACTTTTATTGGGGGAGGGGCTTTGGGGCATTGTGTAAACATTTATTTATTTATTTTTTTACACTTTTATAGTCCCCTTAGGGAACTATCCTGTACATACAATAGATCAGTAACACTGATCCCTGCTATGCCATAGCATTGCAGGATCAGTGTTATCTGCGATCTTCTGATTCAGCCCGCCTGTGGCAGGCTGAATCAGAGGACCGAGCAGAAGACTGCACGGAGGTAAGGAGAAGACCTCCGGCAGTCAGAAAATGCGATCGGGACCCCTGCAGACATGCTGCGTGGCTCCCGATCGCTAAGTGACGGAGATGCTCCGGTCACTTATACTTAAATGCCGCGCGATCGCTGCGTTTAAGGGGTTAATGGCGGGCGGCCGCGAGATCGCGGTCGTCCGCCATTGAGGATGAGGGCCTGGCTGCATATAGCAGCCGGTCCTCACCCGCTATGGGGCGGGCTCAGCTCGTGAGCCCGCTCCGTAGCACGGGTCCGCGCCAGGGCGTACATTTACGCCCCTCTTGCCTTAAAGCCCAGGCAGCGGGGGCGTAAATGTACGCCCGCGGTCCTTAAGGGGTTAAAGGGAGGGTATCAAGGCTTAAAGTTTAACTTAAAGGGAAGTCACTGTTAACGGGGCGCTCTTTTCAAGCACTATGGGGGAGATTTATTCAAAACTGGTGTGAAGTAGAATTGTCTTAGTTGCCCCTAGCAACCCATCAGATTCCACCTTTCATTTTCTAAAGAATCTGTGAGGAATGAAAGGTGGAATCTGATTGGTTGCTAGGGGCAACTAAGACAATTCTACTTTACACCAGTTGGATGAATCTCCCCCTAAGTATTTTTCTGGAAATGCTCGTCTAATTAATATTTCATAGTTGAGCTGTGATGGTTGCCGTGGGCAACAGGGAACATTGTTACTATATATATTAGAGGGATAAATCCAGTATGTGGTAACATAACATTGTACCTAAAGTTAAAAAAAAAAAAAAAAAAAGAAGCATAGTGTAAAGGGGGCTATACATGTCAGTGTCATCAAAGCCCATTGGTCAGTGATCAGCCAATAGGATTGCAGGAGACAAACACGCAACATCAATAAAAGCAACGCGTCGCTAGGCAACCTTGTCTGTTGGATCTCCTCTGTGGGTGAAGACAGACTTCTCTGCGACCTGCTGCTCTTTTGCTCTTTTTGGACCGCTCTCTTGGTGATTTTTTTTGGTTGGATTACTCGGCATACGACTTTTTGGCTTCGGATTCTTGGACTACGATTTTTGGATTTCGATTTTTGGACATGGACTTCCTGGACCTGCATCTGCGAGACATGAAGGCGACACCTGAGGACTACTGGAGGATGGCCGGCGCCCGGGCTTTTCCTGCCGGTCAGTGTATTTGTGGGATGGAGCCAGAGACCGAGGGCCCCAGGTGGCGCTGCTAATGGGAGGAGACCGGGGAACCATCCATAGGGAACCTCCACCATCCCCAGGGTCACACTCCTCCGGTTCCTTGGAGCCATGGCATCATTACCACTATGTATTGCCATATGTAGGGATAGTAATTTTTTTTTTTTTTAAAGGTGTTGGTCGCCCCCCTGCCACCCGCCCTCCCATAGGACCCCTATGTAACTGTCCGGGGTTACATGTATAATATTGTCTGCCCTTATTCCTGCTATAGGAAAGTTGACATTCACTGTATGTTTTTCTCTTTAGATCTTCTATCAACGCCTCCCGATCTTCTATGGACCCGCCGTCGATCTGAAGACCATGGATATGAAGGCCCTCCAGACGCTTCGCCTACGCCGCCAAGTTCCTGCCTTCTCCCATCTTCCAGAAGGACGTAAGTCACCGCATTGGCTGCTAGGATCCCTGTAACAATAATATCTAGATCGTTTCAAAAGAATCTCTGACTGACTTCAATTATTTTTCTGTTTTAGAGATGTATGCCGACCAACGAGGAGGCCAGCGGAGGTATCGATCAGCGCCCAAGGCCGAAGAAAAGACTCTGCCCAGAAGATCGGAAAGAGCCAGGATTCTCTGCGCCTGCATGGATGAAGATTTCGTCATTCCACCCTCACCCTCCGAAGAGACTCATCCTGAAGAGGAGCGACGCTAGGAAGCATCCGCTGGTAATGTATGACATCCGCACTTGCACTACATACCTACCCATACACTGCATGCTACCTTCCCCCAACACTACATCATACCTGCCCCTACATGACACCTGCCCCCGCACTACATCATACCTACCCCCTGCACTACATCATACCTGCCCCTGCACTACATGACACCTGCCCCTACATGACACCTGCCCCCACACTCCATCATACCTGCCCCCCGCACTACATCATACCTGCCCCTACATGACACCTGCCCCTAAATGATACCTGCCCCCCACACTACATCATACCTACCCCTACATGACACCTGCCCCCACACTACATCATACCTACCCCTACATTACTATCAGTCCCCAGCTAGTGACATACTTTAGCAGCTTTGATCCAGGGTCCTCGGACCGATCGCCTATGTTTGGGGTCAAGAAGGAATTTCCCCCCTGCGACAAAGATTGACCCCCGATGTCCAGAGGTTTTCGCCTTCTTTTGGATCAATAGCTTAGGGATCCCATAACAATAACATAATACATTTGCCAATAAAATTCCTCATTTTACCCCTATCTTAGTGTGTCTCGTTTTTTTGTTCCTCACAAATTACTTTTCATTTTCGCACACTGACATGTTTCTATAGGGGAGATTTATCAAAGGGTGTAAAATTTAGACTGGTGCAAACTTGCCACAGCAACCAATCACAGCTCTCTTTTCTTTCACCAGAGCTGGAAGCTGAGCAGTGATTGGTTGCTGTGGGCAGTTTGCACCAGTCTAAATTTACACCCTTTGATAAATCTCCCCCATAATAGAGTTTGGGGAATTGTTAAAGGGGCAAAACAGGATTAGAAGAAATGGCTGCTCTCTCCCAAAAACGACGCCCCACCTATCTTGGCCTCATTGACTTTAATACGGCTCGCAACCCAAAGACTGGGGTTGTTTTATTTCTGGAAGAAAGCCGCCACGTCTTCTAATCCTGTACAGCCCCCTTAACAATTCACATTTGTGTCTATGGGATCCATCAGAGTTTCCAATATTTTTGATGGGAACGTCGGCCCATTGTGCGGTTCTGTTCTTTCCATCAAAAATACTGAATTTCAAACACTCCCCGTGATTCTTCCTGTAGGGTGTTAGCCGCTCCGGACCCCTACTGAAATAATCATGGATGGATATATGGTGGAGCTGGGAGGGACTGTGGGGTTTATGAGCGTGTGACCGGCATTTCATGGTGCGTGTGGCTGGCGTAAAGGGGATTCCCATCTCAGCTTGTTGTCCTTACCCATAGGATAGGGGATAACAAGCTGATCGCTGGGGATCCAATCCTAAAAATGGAGACGCAATCATCCCTGCAGTGAATGGAGCGCTGACCGTGCCTGAGCGGCTTGTGCTCCATCCATTCTCTACAGGGCCACTGAACGCTTCCAAGCACTGAACTCAGCAGTGTTTGGTGTCCCCATAGAGAATGGATGGGGCGAAGGACACGGTGAGAGCTTCATTCACTGCAGGTCCCAGCAATCAGCCTGCTCTCCTCTATCCTAGAGATAGCGCATAACAAGCTGACATGGGAAACACCCCATTAAAGGCAGATCTCTGATTGGCTGATCCACTTGAATGCGGCTGAGCTGTAATACCAGATACAGCCTCTGGATAGATGTGGCGCTGGAGCAAAAAAAACAAAAACAAAAAAACATAAGGATAAAGGATAAACTATAGTCACAGCGGTCACAGACATTGATCACCGGGGTGGGGCCGGCGCTGGACTTATTGGCCCGATGTCGGGTTACAAGAACTCAATCCCATAGTCCAGCTCTACATCCAGACTCCGGCACTATTCATGGGGATCAAGGAAATCATCTCGGCATCAAGAAAGATTCTCGGGGCCCTATTACAGGGAGCCATAATCTCTCCAATCAGGCCGATTGGGCAGATTATCGCTCTGTGCAAGGCTAGGTTCACACTGCGTTTTTGCAATCAGTTTCTTTCATCCGTTCTTTGCAAGAACGGATGAAAAACAGATGGAAAAAACTGATACATTTGTGTGCATCCGTTTTGATCGGTTTTCACATTGACTCCCATTATAAAAAAAAAAAACGGATCAGAACGGATCCGTTTTTTTTTTAACAGACACAAAAACGTAGCTGACCCTACTTCTGTGTCCGTCAAAAAAAAAAAAAAAAAAAGACGGATCCGTTCTGATCCGTTTTTTTTTTATAATGGAATTCAATGGAAAAAAAGATTAAAAATGATGCACACAAATGTATCAGTTTTTTCCATCTGTTTTTCATCCGTTCTTGCAAAGAACGGATGAAAGAAACTGATTGCAAAAACGCAGTGTGAACCTAGCCTTATAAAGACAACCATCGGCCGGGGGCAATGATCATCTGCTGATCGTCTCTTTTGGTCCCGACCTAAAATCACCGTCTGCCGGATGATGGACGTGTACAGAAAAGAATAAAGTATCTACGTACCTGTCCACGCTCCCCGGAGGGCTTCTGCCCCCTCCCGGGTGTCTTCCTGGCTTCTACCCGCAGCCGCCGGTGGAACTTCAGAGCCGGACTCTGAAGTAACAGGCCGCTCAACCAATCACTGTCCGACGGAGCCGCGAGCAGTGATTGGCTGAGCGGCCTGTCACTTCAGAAGCTGTCCTTGCAGTTTTCCTGGCTGCTGCGGGCAGTGAGCAGAAGCAGGAAGACCACTGGGGAAAAGTGGCTCTTAAAGGGACGGTACCAAAGTCGCTCTTAAAGTGACTGGACCAAAAAGAGTGACTTTGGTGTAGTCCCATTAAAGAGCGACTTTGGTGCCGTCCATTTGAGAGCGACTTTGGTACTGGTTTTTCAAGAGAAAATTTGTTGCCTCCACTTGATGAGCAACTTTTGTCTTGTCCCTTTTAGTGCAACTTTGGTCCTTCCCTTTAAGTGCGATTTGGTGCCGTCCATTTAGGAGCAACCTCTTAAAGGGACAGTCGCTCTTAAAGGGACAGAACTAAGTCGCTCTTAAATCGACAGTACCACAATTCACTCTTGCAGGGCTGTGGCAAAAATCCCTCTTAAAGGGACGGTGCCAAATACGCTCTTAATGGTAAAGGGCCAAATTCGCTCTTAAAGTTATGGTGTGAGTGAATGTACCAAAGTGAGTGTAACAAAGTTTCTTTTCAAGGGACTGGACCACAGTTGCTCTTAAAGGGATGGGACCACTTAAAGTGATTGCACCAAAAATTCTCTTAAAGGGCTGGCAACAAAGTCGCTCTTTAATAATTGGTAGCTATCTATACATAGCTAGATAGACACATAAACACATAGATAGATAGATAGATAGACAGACAGTGACAGAGAGAGAGATAAATGCTTCTATGTTGTCCATGTTAAAGCCGCCGCCAAAACTGAGACATGTATGCCATGTGTTGTCTGATTTGGCTTTTGTGGCGGTCCCCTCAGAAGCCGCTCCCTTATAGCCTTTTTGGCTTAGGGTCCTTTTACATGGAAAGATTATCTGACAGATTATCTGCCAAAGATTGAAGCCAAAGCCAGGAATGGACTATAAACAGGGATCGGGCCATACAGGAAAGCCTGAGATTTCTCCTCTTTTCAAATCCATTCCTGGTTTTGGCTTCAAATCTGTGGCAGATAATCTGTCAGATAATCTTTCCATGTAAAGAGCCCTTAGACCAATAGTGTATGTATATGTATATATATATATATATATATATATATATATATATATATATATACTGTATATATGTACATGAGATGGATTTTTAGAACAGTGAGACGGAAAAAGACCGTGCTCTGTCCTCTCCAGGCCTTGACCTTGTACTGCAGTGCTTCCAGGTTCAGTGCCCTCCCGAGTGCGTTTCCAAAAATTAGACACCCCCCCCCCCCCCCCCTAGGGTGCGTAGCAGACTGTTCATACCCACCCTGCGTGTTGTAAGCACCTTGGCCGGTGAGTGCACATATAAGGCTTTACATTTACCATGTGTGAATGGAGCAAAAGTTGTTTACATCTAGCATACACAGAGAAACATTCCGTGATGATGTCATCAAGGCTGTGATGTCACATATAACTGCCAGGCAGACAGACAGACACTGTAGTTGCAGCCAGGCAGCCAACCAACCAACCAGGTAGGTAGGTAGCAAGGAAAATGCAGGTAGGTGCCGTTCAAACCATTTAATTTGGATTTTTTTTTTTTGGGGGGGGGGGGGGGGGGGTAGGTCATAAAAGGGACTGGACAAAAGTTGCTCTTAAAAGGATGGGACAACTTGACTGCGCCAAATTTTCTTTTTAAGGGCCGGCACCGAAGTCGTTCCTAAAGGGGCAGCACCAAAGTCGCTCTTAAAGGGGTGGCACCAGTGCTTACGCGTACAGCACCAAAACTAGCCGTTAAAGGGGCGGCACCAAATTTGCTCTTAAAGGGACGACAAATTTGCTCTTCAAGGGGCGGTACTAAAGTCGTTCTTAAAGGGATGGTACATAAGTCGCTCTTAAAGGAACAGTACATAAGTTGCTCTTAACCCCTTAAGGACAGAGCCTGAAATGACCTTAAGGACCGGGCACTTGTCACTTTTGCGTTTCCGCTTTTTCCTCCTCGCCTTCTAAGACCCATTACACTTTTATTTTTCCACCTACAGGGCCATGTGAGGGCTGTTTTTTTCAGGAGTAGGTTTGTACTTTGTAATGGCATCTTTCAATCTGCCATAAAATGAATGACGGAACCCAAAATATCATTTATGGGGTGAACTTGGGTCAAAGAATGCGATTCCGAAATTTTGGGGGGGCTTTCCATGTTTACGTAATGCACTTTACGGTAAAACTGGCATTTTTCCTTTATTCTATAGGTCGGTCTGAACACAGCGATATGCAGGTTTACTAGGTTTTCTTACGTTTTACTATTTTTTATTAGCAGTAAAACTTTTTTTTTTTTTTTTTGCAAATAGGCATATTTAAAATGCTCCTATTGTGGCTCCTATAGCGCACTTACTTTTTCACCTACGAGGTCGTATGGGGTGTCATTTTTTGCGTCATGATCTCTAGTTTTTATTAGCAAAATTTTTTTCTACATCAAACGTATTGATCGCTTTTTATAAAAAATTTTATACATAAAGTGTCATAAAAAAAAAAGCAATCTCTGCGTTTTTTTAACCGTTTTTTGTTCACGCTGTTCACCATGCAGGAATAATATTGTTTTATTTTAATAGATCGGACGATTACGCACGCTACGGTATATAATATGTTAATTAACTTTATTAGTTTTTATGTGTTTTATGTATGAAATGGGAAGGGGGGGGGGTTTATTTTCACTTTTATTGGGGGAGGGGCTTTGGGGCATTGTGTAAAACATTTATTTATTTATTTTTTTTACACTTTTATAGCCCCCTTAGGGAACTATCCTGTACATACAATAGATCAGTAACACTGATCCCTGCTATGCCATAGCATTGCAGGGATCAGTGTTATCTGCGATCTTCTGATTCAGCCCGCCTGTGGCAGGCTGAATCAGAGGACCCGAGCAGAAGACTGCACGGAGGTAAGGAGAAGACCTCCGGCAGTCAGAAAATGCGATCGGGACCCCTGCAGACATGCTGCGTGGCTCCCGATCGCTAAGTGACCGGAGATGCTCGGTCACTTATACTTAAATGCCGCGCGATCGCTGCGTTTAAGGGGTTAATGGCGGGCGGCCGCGAGATCGCGGTCGTCCGCCATTGAGGATGAGGGCCTGGCTGCATATAGCAGCCGGTCCTCACCCGCTATGGGGCGGGCTCAGCTCGTGAGCCCGCTCCGTAGCACGGGTCCGCGCCAGGGCGTACATTTACGCCCTCTTGCCTTAAAGCCCAGGCAGCGGGGGCGTAAATGTACGCCCGCGGTCCTTAAGGGGTTAAAGGGAGGGTATCAAGGCTTAAAGTTTAACTTAAAGGGAAGTCACTGTTAACGGGGCGCTCTTTTCAAGCACTATGGGGGAGATTTATCAAAACTGGTGTGAAGTAGAATTGTCTTAGTTGCCCCTAGCAACCCATCAGATTCCACCTTTCATTTTCTAAAGAATCTGTGAGGAATGAAAGGTGGAATCTGATTGGTTGCTAGGGGCAACTAAGACAATTCTACTTTACACCAGTTGGATGAATCTCCCCCTAAGTATTTTTCTGGAAATGCTCGTCTAATTAATATTTCATAGTTGAGCTGTGATTGGTTGCCGTGGGCAACAGGGAACATTGTACTATATATATTAGAGGGATAAATCCAGTATGTGGTAACATAACATTGTACCTAAAGTTAAAAAAAAAAAAAAAAAAGAAGCATAGTGTAAAGGGGGCTATACATGTCAGTGTCATCAAAGCCCATTGGTCAGTGATCAGCCAATAGGATTGCAGGAGACAAACACGCAACATCAATAAAAGCAACGCGTCGCTAGGCAACCTTGTCTGTTGGATCTCCTCTGTGGGTGAAGACAGACTTCTCTGCGACTGCTGCTCTTTTGCTCTTTTGGACCGCTCTCTTGGTGATTTTTTTTGGTTGGATTACTCGGCATACGACTTTTTGGCTTCGGATTCTTGGACTACGATTTTTGGATTTCGATTTTTGGACATGGACTTCCTGGACCTGCATCTGCGAGGACATGAAGGCGACACCTGAGGACTACTGGAGGATGGCCGGCGCCCGGGCTTTCCTGCCGGTCAGTGTATTTGTGGGATGGAGCCAGAGACCGAGGGCCCCAGGTGGCGCTGCTAATGGGAGGAGACCGGGGAACCATCCATAGGGAACCTCCACCATCCCCAGGGTCACACTCCTCCGGTTCCTTGGAGCCATGGCATCATTACCACTATGTATTGCCATATGTAGGGATAGTAATGGTTTTTTTTTTTAAAGGTGTTGGTCGCCCCCTGCCACCCGCCCTCCCATAGGACCCCTATGTAACTGTCCGGGGTTACATGTATAATATGTCTGCCCTTATTCCTGCTATAGGAAAGTTGACATTCACTGTATTGTTTTCTCTTTAGATCTTCTATCAACGCCTCCCGATCTTCTATGGACCCGCCGTCGATCTGAAGACCATGGATATGAAGGCCCTCCAGACGCTCGCCTACGCCGCCAAGTTCCTGCCTTCTCCCATCTTCCAGAAGGACGTAAGTCACCGCATTGGCTGCTAGGATCCCTGTAACAATAATATCTAGATCGTTTCAAAAGAATCTCTGACTGACTTCAATTATTTTTCTGTTTTAGAGATGTATGCCGACCAACGAGGAGGCCCAGCGGAGGTATCGATCAGCGCCCAAGGCCGAAGAAAAGACTCTGCCCAGAAGATCGGAAAGAGCCAGGATTCTCTGCGCCTGCATGGATGAAGATTTCGTCATTCCACCTCACCCTCCGAAGAGACTCATCCTGAAGAGGAGCCGACGCTAGGAAGCATCCGCTGGTAATGTATGACATCCGCACTTGCACTACATACCTACCCATACACTGCATGCTACCTTCCCCCAACACTACATCATACCTGCCCCTACATGACACCTGCCCCCGCACTACATCATACCTACCCCCTGCACTACATCATACCTGCCCCTACATGACACCTGCCCCTACATGACACCTGCCCCCACACTCCATCATACCTGCCCCCCGCACTACATCATACCTGCCCCTACATGACACCTGCCCCTAAATGATACCTGCCCCCCGCACTACATCATACCTGCCCCTACATGACACCTGCCCCTATATGATATCTGCCCCCACACTACATCATACCTACCCCTACATTACTATCAGTCCCCAGCTAGTGACATACTTTAGCAGCTTTGATCCAGGGTCCTCGGACCGATCGCCTATGTTTGGGGTCAAGAAGGAATTTCCCCCCTGCGACAAAGATTGACCCCCGATGTCCAGAGGTTTTCGCCTTCTTTTGGATCAATAGCTTAGGGATCCCATAACAATAACATAATACATTTGCCAATAAAATTCTTCATTTTACCCCTATCTTATGTGTCGTCTCGTTTTTTTGTTTCCTCACAAATTATTTCATTTTCGCACACTGACATGTTTCCTATAGGGGGAGATTTATCAAAGGGTGTAAAATTTAGACTGGTGCAAACTTGCCACAGCAACCAATCACAGCTCCTCTTTTCTTTCACCAGAGCTGGAAGCTGAGCAGTGATTGGTTGCTGTGGGCAGTTTGCACCAGTCTAAATTTTACACCCTTTGATAAATCTCCCCCATAATAGAGTTTGGGGAATTGTTAAAGGGGCAAAACAGGATTAGAAGAAATGGCTGCTCTCTCCCAAAAACGACGCCCCACCTATCTTGGCCTCATTGACTTTAATACGGCTCGCAACCCAAAGACTGGGGTTGTTTTATTTCTGGAAGAAAGCCGCCACGTCTTCTAATCCTGTACAGCCCCCTTAACAATTCACATTTGTGTCTATGGGATCCATCAGAGTTTCCAATATTTTTGATGGGAACGTCGGCCCATTGTGCGGTTCTGTTCTTTCCATCAAAAATACTGAATTTCAAACACTCCCCGTGATTCTTCCTGTAGGGTGTTAGCCGCTCCGGACCCCTACTGAAATAATCATGGATGGATATATGGTGGAGCTGGGAGGACTGTGGGGTTTATGAGCGGTGACCGGCATTTCATGGTGCGTGTGGCTGGCGTAAAGGGGGATTCCCATCTCAGCTTGTTGTCCTTTACCCATAGGATAGGGGATAACAAGCTGATCGCTGGGGATCCAATCCTAAAAATGGAGACGCAATCATCCCTGCAGTGAATGGAGCGCTGACCGTGCCTGAGCGGCTTGTGCTCCATCCATTCTCTACAGGGCCACTGAACGCTTCCAAGCACTGAACTCAGCAGTGTTTGGTGTCCCCATAGAGAATGGATGGGGCGAAGGACACGGTGAGAGCTTCATTCACTGCAGGTCCCAGCAATCAGCCTGCTCTCCTCTATCCTAGAGATAGCGCATAACAAGCTGACATGGGAACACCCCATTAAAGGCAGATCTCTGATTGGCTGATCCACTTGAATGCGGCTGAGCTGTAATACCAGATACAGCCTCTGGATAGATGTGGCGCTGGAGCAAAAAAAAACAAAAACAAAAAAAACATAAGGATAAAGGATAAACTATAGTCACAGCGGTCACAGACATTGATCACCGGGGTGGGGCCGGCGCTGGACTTATTGGCCCGATGTCGGGTTACAAGAACTCAATCCCATAGTCCAGCTCTACATCCAGACTCCGGCACTATTCATGGGGATCAAGGAAATCATCTCGGCATCAAGAAAGATTCTCGGGGCCCTATTACAGGGAGCCATAATCTCTCCAATCAGGCCGATTGGGCAGATTATCGCTCTGTGCAAGGCTAGGTTCACACTGCGTTTTTGCAATCCGTTTTTCTTCATCCGTTTTTTGCAAAAACGGATGAAAAAAAAGGATGCATTTGTGTGCATCCGTTTTGATCGGTTTTCACATTGACTCCCATTATAAAAAAAAAAAACGGATCAGAACGGATCCGTTTTTTTTTTAACAGACACAAAAACGTAGCTGACCCTACTTCTGTGTCCGTCAAAAAAAAAAAAAAAAAGACGGATCCGTTCTGATCCGTTTTTTTTTTATAATGGAATTCAATGGAAAAACAGATTAAAACTGATGCACACAAATGTATCAGTTTTTTCCATCTGTTTTTCATCCGTTCTTGCAAAGAACGGATGAAAGAAACTGATTGCAAAAACGCAGTGTGAACCTAGCCTTATAAAGACAACCATCGGCCGGGGGCAATGATCATCTGCTGATCGTCTCTTTTGGTCCCGACCTAAAATCACCGTCTGCCGGATGATGGACGTGTACAGAAAAGAATAAAGTATCTACGTACCTGTCCACGCTCCCCGGAGGGCTTCTGCCCCCTCCCGGGTGTCTTCCTGGCTTCTACCCGCAGCCGCCGGTGGAACTTCAGAGCCGGACTCTGAAGTAACAGGCCGCTCAACCAATCACTGTCCGACGGAGCCGCGAGCAGTGATTGGCTGAGCGGCCTGTCACTTCAGAAGCTGTCCTTGCAGTTTTCCTGGCTGCTGCGGGCAGTGAGCAGAAGCCAGGAAGACACTGGGGAAAAGTGGCTCTTAAAGGGACGGTACCAAAGTCGCTCTTAAAGTGACTGGACCAAAAAGAGTGACTTTGGTGTAGTCCCATTAAAGAGCGACTTTGGTGCCGTCCATTTGAGAGCGACTTTGGTACTGGTTTTTCAAGAGAAAATTTGTTGCCTCCACTTGATGAGCAACTTTTGTCTTGTCCCTTTTAGTGCAACTTTGGTCCTTCCCTTTAAGTGCGATTTTGGTGCCGTCCATTTAGGAGCAACCTCTTAAAGGGACAGTCGCTCTTAAAGGGACAGAACTAAAGTCGCTCTTAAATCGACAGTACCACAATTCACTCTTGCAGGGCTGTGGCAAAAATCCCTCTTAAAGGGACGGTGCCAAATACGCTCTTAATGGTAAAGGGCCAAATTCGCTCTTAAAGTTATGGTGTGAGTGAATGTACCAAAGTGAGTGTAACAAAGTTTCTTTTCAAGGGACTGGACCACAGTTGCTCTTAAAGGGATGGGACCACTTAAAGTGATTGCACCAAAAATTCTCTTAAAGGGCTGGCAACAAAGTCGCTCTTTAATAATTGGTAGCTATCTATACATAGCTAGATAGACACATAAACACATAGATAGATAGATAGATAGACAGACAGTGACAGAGAGAGAGATAAATGCTTCTATGTTGTCCATGTTAAAGCCGCCGCCAAAACTGAGACATGTATGCCATGTGTTGTCTGATTTGGCTTTTGTGGCGTCCCCTCAGAAGCCGCTCCCTTATAGCCTTTTTGGCTTAGGGTCCTTTTACATGGAAAGATTATCTGACAGATTATCTGCCAAAGATTTGAAGCCAAAGCCAGGAATGGACTATAAACAGGGATCGGGCCATACAGGAAAGCCTGAGATTTCTCCTCTTTTCAAATCCATTCCTGGTTTTGGCTTCAAATCTGTGGCAGATAATCTGTCAGATAATCTTTCCATGTAAAAGAGCCCTTAGACCAATAGTGTATGTATATGTATATATATATATATATATATATATATATATATATATATATATATACTGTATATATGTACATGAGATGGATTTTTAGAACAGTGAGACGGAAAAAGACCGTGCTCTGTCCTCTCCAGGCCTTGACCTTGTACTGCAGTGCTTCCAGGTTCAGTGCCCTCCCGAGTGCGTTTCCAAAAATTAGACCCCCCCCCCCCCCCCCTAGGGTGCGTAGCAGACTGTTCATACCACCCTGCGTGTTGTAAGCACCTTGGCCGGTGAGTGCACATATAAGGCTTTACATTTACCATGTGTGAATGGAGCAAAAGTTGTTTACATCTAGCATACACAGAGAAACATTCCGTGATGATGTCATCAAGGCTGTGATGTCACATATAACTGCCAGGCAGACAGACAGACACTGTAGTTGCAGCCAGGCAGCCAACCAACCAACCAGGTAGGTAGGTAGCAAGGAAAATGCAGGTAGGTGCCGTTCAAACCATTTAATTTGGATTTTTTTTTTGGGGGGGGGGGGGGGGGGGGTAGGTCATAAAAGGGAATGGACAAAAGTTGCTATTAAAAGGATGGGACAACTTGACTGCGCCAAATTTTCTTTTTAAGGGCCGGCACCGAAGTCGTTCCTAAAGGGGCAGCACCAAAGTCGCTCTTAAAGGGGTGGCACCAGTGCTTACGCGTACAGCACCAAAACTAGCCGTTAAAGGGGCGGCACCAAATTTGCTCTTAAAGGGACGACAAATTTGCTCTTCAAGGGGCGGTACTAAAGTCGTTCTTAAAGGGATGGTACATAAGTCGCTCTTAAAGGAACAGTACATAAGTTGCTCTTAACCCCTTAAGGACAGAGCCTGAAATGACCTTAAGGACCGGGCCAATTGTCACTTTTGCGTTTCCGCTTTTTCCTCCTCGCCTTCTAAGACCCATTACACTTTTATTTTTCCACCTACAGGGCCATGTGAGGGCTTGTTTTTTCAGGAGTAGGTGTACTTTGTAATGGCATCTTTCAATCTGCCATAAAATGAATGACGGAACCCCAAAATATCATTTATGGGGTGAACTTGGGTCAAAGAATGCGATTCCGCAAATTTTGGGGGGGCTTCCATGTTTACGTAATGCACTTTACGGTAAAACTGGCATTTTTCCTTTATTCTATAGGTCGGTCTGAACACAGCGATATGCAGGTTTACTAGGTTTTCTTACGTTTTACTATTTTTTATTAGCAGTAAAACTTTTTTTTTTTTTTTGCAAATAGGCATATTTAAAATGCTCCTATTGTGGCTCCTATAGCGCACTTACTTTTTCACCTACGAGGTCGTATGGGGTGTCATTTTTTGCGTCATGATCTCTAGTTTTTATTAGCAAAATTTTTTTCTACATCAAACGTATTGATCGCTTTTTATAAAAAATTTTATACATAAAGTGTCATAAAAAAAAAAAGCAATCTCTGCGTTTTTTTAACCGTTTTTTGTTCACGCTGTTCACCATGCAGGAATAATATTGTTTTATTTTAATAGATCGGACGATTACGCACGCTACGGTATATAATATGTTAATTAACTTTATTAGTTTTTATGTGTTTTATGTATGAAATGGGGGGGGGGGGGGGTGATTTTCACTTTTATTGGGGGAGGGGCTTTGGGGCATTGTGTAAAACATTTATTTATTTATTTTTTTACACTTTATAGTTCCCTAAGGGAACTATCCTGTACATACAATAGATCAGTAACACTGATCCCTGCTATGCCATAGCATTGCAGGGATCAGTGTTATCTGCGATCTTCTGATTCAGCCCGCCTGTGGCAGGCTGAATCAGAGGACCGAGCAGAAGACTGCACGGAGGTAAGGAGAAGACCTCCGGCAGTCAGAAAATGCGATCGGGACCCCTGCAGACATGCTGCGTGGCTCCCGATCGCTAAGTGACCGGAGATGCTCCGGTCACTTATACTTAAATGCCGCGCGATCGCTGCGTTTAAGGGGTTAATGGCGGGCGGCCGCGAGATCGCGGTCGTCCGCCATTGAGGATGAGGGCCTGGCTGCATACAGCAGCCGGTCCTCACCGCTATGGGGCGGGCTCAGCTCGTGAGCCCGCTCCGTAGCACGGGTCCGCGCCAGGGCGTACATTTACGCCCTCTTGCCTTAAAGCCCAGGCAGCGGGGGCGTAAATGTACGCCCGCGGTCCTTAAGGGGTTAAAGGGAGGGTATCAAGGCTTAAAGTTTAACTTAAAGGGAAGTCACTGTTAACGGGGCGCTCTTTTCAAGCACTATGGGGGAGATTTATCAAAACTGGTGTGAAGTAGAATTGTCTTAGTTGCCCCTAGCAACCCCATCAGATTCCACCTTTCATTTTCTAAAGAATCTGTGAGGAATGAAAGGTGGAATCTGATTGGTTGCTAGGGGCAACTAAGACAATTCTACTTTACACCAGTTGGATGAATCTCCCCCTAAGTATTTTTCTGGAAATGCTCGTCTAATTAATATTTCATAGTTGAGCTGTGATTGGTTGCCGTGGGCAACAGGGAACATTGTTACTATATATATTAGAGGGATAAATCCAGTATGTGGTAACATAACATTGTACCTAAATTTAAAAAAAAAAAAAAAAAAAAAAGAAGCATAGTGTAAAGGGGGCTATACATGTCAGTGTCATCAAAGCCCATTGGTCAGTGATCAGCCAATAGGATTGCAGGAGACAAACACGCAACATCAATAAAAGCAACGCGTCGCTAGGCAACCTTGTCTGTTGGATCTCCTCTGTGGGTGAAGACAGACTTCTCTGCGACTGCTGCTCTTTTGCTCTTTTTGGACCGCTCTCTTGGTGATTTTTTTGGTTGGATTACTCGGCATACGACTTTTTGGCTTCGGATTCTTGGACTACGATTTTTGGATTTCGATTTTTGGACATGGACTTCCTGGACCTGCATCTGCGAGACATGAAGGCGACACCTGAGGACTACTGGAGGATGGCCGGCGCCCGGGCTTTCCTGCCGGTCAGTGTATTGTGGGATGGAGCCAGAGACCGAGGGCCCCAGGTGGCGCTGCTAATGGGAGGAGACCGGGGAACCATCCATAGGGAACCTCCACCATCCCCAGGGTCACACTCCTCCGGTTCCTTGGAGCCATGGCATCATTACCACTATGTATTGCCATAGGTAGGGATAGTAATGGTTTTTTTTTTAAAGGTGTTGGTCGCCCCCTGCCACCCGCCCCCCATAGGACCCCTATGTAACTGTCCGGGGTTACATGTATAATATGTCTGCCCTTATTCCTGCTATAGGAAAGTTGACATTCACTGTATTGTTTTCTCTTTAGATTCTTCTATCAACGCCTCCCGATCTTCTATGGACCCGCCGTCGATCTGAAGACCATGGATATGAAGGCCCTCCAGACGCTCGCCTACGCCGCCAAGTTCCTGCCTTCTCCCATCTTCCAGAAGGACGTAAGTCACCGCATTGGCTGCTAGGATCCCTGTAACAATAATATCTAGATCGTTTCAAAAGAATCTCTGACTGACTTCAATTATTTTTCTGTTTTAGAGATGTATGCCGACCAACGAGGAGGCCCAGCGGAGGTATCGATCAGCGCCCAAGGCCGAAGAAAAGACTCTGCCCAGAAGATCGGAAAGAGCCAGGATTCTCTGCGCCTGCATGGATGAAGATTTCGTCATTCCACCTCACCCTCCGAAGAGACTCATCCTGAAGAGGAGCCGACGCTAGGAAGCATCCGCTGGTAATGTATGACATCCGCACTTGCACTACATACCTACCCATACACTGCATGCTACCTTCCCCCCCACACTACATCATACCTGCCCCTACATGACACCTGCCCCCGCACTACATCATACCTACCCCCTGCACTACATCATACCTGCCCCTACATGACACCTGCCCCTACATGACACCTGCCCCTATATGATATCTGCCCCCGCACTACATCATACCTGCCCCTACATGACACCTGCCCCTAAATGATACCTGCCCCCACACTACATCATACCTACCCCTACATGACACCTGCCCCTATATGATATCTGCCCCCACACTACATCATACCTACCCCTACATTACTATCAGTCCCCAGCTAGTGACATACTTTAGCAGCTTTGATCCAGGGTCCTCGGACCGATCGCCTATGTTTGGGGTCAAGAAGGAATTTCCCCCTGCGACAAAGATTGACCCCCGATGTCCAGAGGTTTTCGCCTTCTTTTGGATCAATAGCTTAGGGATCCCATAACAATAACATAATACATTTGCCAATAAAATTCTTCATTTTACCCCTATCTTATGTGTCGTCTCGTTTTTTTGTTTCCTCACAAATTATTTCATTTTCGCACACTGACATGTTTCCTATGGGGGAGATTTATCAAAGGGTGTAAAATTTAGACTGGTGCAAACTGCCCACAGCAACCAATCACAGCTCCTCTTTTCTTTCACCAGAGCTGGAAGCTGAGCAGTGATTGGTTGCTGTGGGCAGTTTGCACCAGTCTAAATTTTACACCCTTTGATAAATCTCCCCCATAATAGAGTTTGGGGAATTGTTAAAGGGGCAAAACAGGATTAGAAGAAATGGCTGCTCTCCCCAAAAACGACGCCCCACCTATCTTGGCCTCATTGACTTTAATACGGCTCGCAACCCAAAGACTGGGGTTGTTTTATTTCTGGAAGAAAGCCGCCACGTCTTCTAATCCTGTACAGCCCCCTTAACAATTCACATTTGTGTCTATGGGATCCATCAGAGTTTCCAATATTTTTGATGGGAACGTCGGCCCATTGTGCGGTTCTGTTCTTTCCATCAAAAATACTGAATTTCAAACACTCCCCGTGATTCTTCCTGTAGGGTGTTAGCCGCTCCGGACCCCTACTGAAATAATCATGGATGGATATATGGTGGAGCTGGGAGGACTGTGGGGTTTATGAGCGGTGACCGGCATTTCATGGTGCGTGTGGCTGGCGTAAAGGGGGATTCCCATCTCAGCTTGTTGTCCTTACCCATAGGATAGGGGATAACAAGCTGATCGCTGGGGATCCAATCCTAAAAATGGAGACGCAATCATCCCTGCAGTGAATGGAGCGCTGACCGTGCCTGAGCGGCTTGTGCTCCATCCATTCTCTACAGGGCCACTGAACGCTTCCAAGCACTGAACTCAGCAGTGTTTGGTGTCCCCATAGAGAATGGATGGAGCGAAGGACACGGTGAGAGCTTCATTCACTGCAGGTCCCAGCAATCAGCCTGCTCTCCTCTATCCTAGAGATAGCGCATAACAAGCTGACATGGGAACACCCCATTAAAGGCAGATCTCTGATTGGCTGATCCACTTGAATGCGGCTGAGCTGTAATACCAGATACAGCCTCTGGATAGATGTGGCGCTGGAGCAAAAAAAACAAAAACAAAAAAACATAAGGATAAAGGATAAACTATAGTCACAGCGGTCACAGACATTGATCACCGGGGTGGGGCCGGCGCTGGACTTATTGGCCCGATGTCGGGTTACAAGAACTCAATCCCATAGTCCAGCTCTACATCCAGACTCCGGCACTATTCATGGGGATCAAGGAAATCATCTCGGCATCAAGAAAGATTCTCGGGGCCCTATTACAGGGAGCCATAATCTCTCCAATCAGGCCGATTGGGCAGATTATCGCTCTGTGCAAGGCTAGGTTCACACTGCGTTTTTGCAATCCGTTTTTCTTCATCCGTTTTTTGCAAAAACGGATGAAAAAAAGGATGCATTTGTGTGCATCCGTTTGATCGTTTTTCACATGACTCCCATTATAAAAAAAAAAAACGGATCAGAACGGATCCGTTTTTTTTTTAAAAGACACAAAAACGTAGCTGACCCTACTTCTGTGTCCGTCAAAAAAAAAAAAAAAGACGGATCCGTTCTGATCCGTTTTTTTTTTTATAATGGAATTCAATGGAAAAACAGATTAAAACTGATGCACACAAATGTATCAGTTTTTTCCATCTGTTTTTCATCCGTTCTTGCAAAGAACGGATGAAAGAAACTGATTGCAAAAACGCAGTGTGAACCTAGCCTTATAAAGACAACCATCGGCCGGGGGCAATGATCATCTGCTGATCGTCTCTTTTGGTCCCGACCTAAAATCACCGTCTGCCGGATGATGGACGTGTACAGAAAAGAATAAAGTATCTACGTACCTGTCCACGCTCCCCGAGGGCTTCTGCCCCCTCCCGGGTGTCTTCCTGGCTTCTACCCGCAGCCGCCGGTGGAACTTCAGAGCCGGACTCTGAAGTAACAGGCCGCTCAACCAATCACTGTCCGACGGAGCCGCGAGCAGTGATTGGCTGAGCGGCCTGTCACTTCAGAAGCTGTCCTTGCAGTTTTCCTGGCTGCTGCGGGCAGTGAGCAGAAGCCAGGAAGACACTGGGGAAAAGTGGCTCTTAAAGGGACGGTACCAAAGTCGCTCTTAAAGTGACTGGACCAAAAAGAGTGACTTTGGTGTAGTCCCATTAAAGAGCGACTTTGGTGCCGTCCATTTGAGAGCGACTTTGGTACTGGTTTTTCAAGAGAAAATTTGTTGCCTCCACTTGATGAGCAACTTTTGTCTTGTCCCTTTTAGTGCAACTTTGGTCCTTCCCTTTAAGTGCGATTTGGTGCCGTCCATTTAGGAGCAACCTCTTAAAGGGACACTCGCTCTTAAAGGGACAGAACTAAAGTCGCTCTTAATCGACAGTACCACAATTCACTCTTGCAGGGCTGTGGCAAAAAATCCCTCTTAAAGGGACGGTGCCAAATACGCTCTAATGGTAAAGGCCAAATTCGCTCTTAAAGTTATGGTGTGAGTGAATGTACCAAAGTGAGTGTAACAAAGTTTCTTTTCAAGGACTGGACCACAGTTGCTCTTAAAGGGATGGGACCACTTAAAGTGATTGCACCAAAAATTCTCTTAAAGGGCTGGCAACAAAGTCGCTCTTTAATATTGGAGCTATCTATACATAGCTAGATAGACACATAAACACATAGATAGATAGATAGATAGACAACAGTGACAGAGAGAGAGATAAATGCTTCTATGTTGTCCATGTAAGCCGCCGCCAAAACTGAGACATGTATGCCATGTGTTGTCTGATTGGCTTTTGTGGCGTCCCCTCAGAAGCCGCTCCCTTATAGCCTTTTTGGCTTAGGGTCCTTTTACATGGAAAGATTATCTGACAGATTATCTGCCAAAGATTTGAAGCCAAAGCCAGGAATGGACTATAAACAGGGATCGGGCCATACAGGAAAGCCTGAGATTTCTCCTCTTTTCAAATCCATTCCTGGTTTTGGGCTTCAAATCTGTGGCAGATAATCTGTCAGATAATCTTTCCATGTAAAAGAGCCCTTAGACCAATAGTGTATGATATGTATATATATATATATATATATATATATATATATATATACTGTATATATGTACATGAGATGGATTTTTAGAACAGTGAGACGGAAAAAGACCGTGCTCTGTCCTCTCCAGGCCTTGACCTTGTACTGCAGTGCTTCCAGGTTCAGTGCCCTCCCGAGTGCGTTTCCAAAAATTAGACACCCCCCCCCCCCCCCCTAGGGTGCGTAGCAGACTTTTCATCACCCTGCGTGTTGTAAGCACCTTGGCCGGTGAGTGCACATATAAGGCTTTACATTTACCATGTGTGAATGGAGCAAAAGTTGTTTACATCTAGCATACACAGAGAAACATTCCGTGATGATGTCATCAAGGCTGTGATGTCACATATAACTGCCAGGCAGACAGACAGACACTGTAGTTGCAGCCAGGCAGCCAACCAACCAACCAGGTAGGTAGGTAGCAAGGAAAATGCAGGTAGGTGCCGTTCAAACCATTTAATTTGGATTTTTTTTTTTGGGGGGGGGGGGGGGGGGTAGGGGTATAAAAGGGACTGGACAAAAGTTGCTCTTAAAAGGATGGGACAACTTGACTGCGCCAAATTTTCTTTTTAAGGGCCGGCACCGAAGTCGTCCTAAAGGGGCAGCACCAAAGTCGCTCTTAAAGGGGTGGCACCAGTGCTTACGCGTACGCACCAAAAACTAGCCGTTAAAGGGCGGCACAAATTTGCTCTTAAAGGGACGACAAATTTGCTCTTCAAGGGGCGGTACTAAAGTCGTTCTTAAAGGGATGGTACATAAGTCGCTCTTAAAGGAACAGTACATAAGTTGCTCTTAACCCTAAGGACAGAGCCTGAAATGACCTTAAGGACCGGGCCAATTGTCACTTTTGCGTTTCCGCTTTTTCCTCCTCGCCTTCTAAGACCCATTACACTTTTATTTTCCACCTACAGGGCCATGTGAGGGCTTGTTTTTTTCAGGAGTAGGGTACTTTGTAATGGCATCTTCAATCTGCCATAAAATGAATGACGGAACCCAAAATATCATTTATGGGGTGAACTTGGGTCAAAGAATGCGATTCCGCAAATTTTGGGGGGTCTCCATGTTTACGTAATGCACTTTACGGTAAAACTGGCATTTTCCTTTATTCTATAGGTCGGTCTGAACACAGCGATATGCAGGTTTACTAGGTTTCTTACGTTTTACTATTTTTTATTAGCAGTAAACTTTTTTTTTTTTTTGGCAAATAGGCATATTAAAATGCTCCTATTGTGGCTCTATAGCGCACTTCTTTTCACCTACGAGTCGTATGGGGTGTCATTTTTTGCGTCATGATCCTAGTTTTTATTAGCAAAATTTTTTTCTACATCAAACGTATTGATCGCTTTTATAAAAAAATTTTATACATAAAGTGTCATAAAAAAAAAAAGCAATCTCTGCGTTTTTTTAACCGTTTTTTGTTCACGCTGTTCACCATGCAGAATAATATTGTTTATTTAATAGATCGGACGATTACGCACGGTAGGTATATAATATGTAATTAACTTTATTAGTTTTTATGTGTTTTATGTATGAAAGGGAAGGGGGGGGGGGGTGATTTCACTTTTATTGGGGGAGGGGCTTTGGGGGCATTGTGTAAAACATTTATTTATTATTTTTTTTACACTTTTATAGTCCCTTAGGGAACTATCCTGTACATACAATAGATCGTAACACTGATCCCTGCATGCCATAGCATTGCAGGGACAGTGTTATCTGCGATCTTCTGATTCAGCCCGCCTGTGGCAGGCTGAATCAGAGGACCCGAGCAGAAGACTGCACGGAGGTAAGGAGAAGGACTCGGCAGTCAGAAAATGCGATCGGGACCCCTGCAGACATGCTGCGTGGCTCCCGATCGCTAATGACCGGAGATGCTCGGTCACTTATACTAAATGCCGCGCGATCGCTGCGTTTAAGGGGTTAATTGGCGGGCTGGCCGCGAGATCGCGGTCGTCCGCCATTGAGGATGAGGGCTGGCTGCATATAGCAGCCGGTCCTCACCCGCTATGGGGCGGGCTCAGCTCGTGAGCCCGCTCCGTAGCACGGGTCCGCGCCAGGGCGTACATTTACGCCCTCTTGCCTTAAATCCCAGGCAGCGGGGGCGTAATGTACGCCCGCCGGTCTTAAGGGGTTTTTTTAAAGGAGGGTATCAAGGCTTTTAAGTTAAACTTAAAGGGAATTCACTGTTAACGGGGCGTCTTTTCAAAGGCACTATGGGGAGATTTATCAAATGGTGTGAAGTGAATTGTCTTAGTTGCCCCTAGAAAACCATCAGATTCCACTCTTCATTTTCTTAAAGAATCTGGAGGAATGAAAGGTGGACGTGATTGTTGCTAGGGGCAACTTAAGACAATTTATACTTTCCACCCAGTTGGATGAATCTCCCCTAAGTATTTTCTGAAATGCTCGTTCTTATTAATATTTCATAGTTGAGCTGTGATTGGCTGCCGTGGGCAAAAGGGAACATGTTACATGTATATTATTAGAGGGATAAATCCAGTATGTGGTAACATAACATTGTACCTAAAGTATAAAAAAAAAAAAAAAAAAGAAGCATAAGTGTACAGGGGGCTATACAGTCAGTGTCATCAAGCCATGGTCAGTGATCAGCCAATAGGATTGCAGGAGACAAAACAGCGCAACATCAATAAAAGAAACGAGTGCTAAGGAACCTTTGTCTGTGATCTCCTCTGTGGGCGTGAAGAAGACTTCTCCGCGACTGCTGCTCTTTTGCTCTTTTGGACCGCCTCTTGGTGATTTTTTTTTGGCTTGGATTATCGGCATACGGGACTTTTTGCGCTTCGGATTCTTGGACTACGATTTGGATTTCGATTTTGGACAGCGAATTCCTGGACTGCATACTGCGAGGACATGAAGGCGGCACAGAGGACTACTGGAGGATGGCCGGCGCCCGGGCTTTCCTGCCGGTAGGTATTTGTGGGATGGAGCCAGAGGCCGAGGGCCCCAGGTGGCGCTTGCTAATGGGAGGAGGAGACCGGTGGGGGAACCATCCATAGGAACCCGCCACACATCCCCAGGGTCACACTCCTCGTGTTCCTTGGAAGCCATGAATCAGTACCACTATTGTATTGCATATGTTGGTGCAGTGTCCCAGAACATACAGACTACTACTCCTATTATGGGAGGGGTCGGGCCATTCTCTGCTGGTCAAATGCCTGTTTGGTAGTGTTTGCACTTGCAAACTGCTGCTGGTTCTTCCCCTAGTAATTCTATGGTTATGTGCATTTTCATGTGTATTATAATGTGTTCCGTTGTCAATTCCCCCCCAGTGTACAGTGGTATGCAAGGCTGTTGATCCACGTTGACCGGAACCATGTTTCCCCAATGGCCGGACTAGCTTGGCCAGGAGGCAACCATGGTGACCTCCCACTTTCCTGGCTGACAAGGAGTTGAGCACGGCTTCCAAGCAAGGAGGTTGCGTGGTTCT